>NC_068392.1:24882995-24902568 GCF_023724105.1 Carassius gibelio
CTGACAATCTTGATCATTGAAGTCCTAACATACGTTTTTGTGCATATAACTTCTAACACATTAAAAACTGTCTTACAGCATTGCAGAAAACATTGTACTTCATAAGGCATAAGCTTGTTTCAGTTTGGCAAGATTTGCACTGAATATTGAATGAAACAGCTTTCTCTAATAGAGAGAAAAGCTTTTGAGCAGATTTGGGCTTGATTTCACTTCATTTGAACAGAAACACTATTTCAGCATTACTGGACTCAGAAAGCTGTAAACTGACAATCTTGATCATTGAAGTCCTAACATTAGTTTTTGTGCATATAACTTCTAACACATTAAAAACTGTCTTACAGCATTGCAGAAAACATTGTACTTCATAAGGCATAAGCTTGTTTCAGTTTGGCAAGATTTGCACTGAATACTGAATGAAACAGCTTTATCTAATAGAGAGAAAAGCTTTTGAGCAGATTTGGGCTTGATTTCACTTCATTTCAACAGAAACACTATTTCAGCATTACTGGACTCAGAAAGCTGTAAACTGACAATCTTGATCATTGAAGTCTTAACATAAGTTTTTGTGCATATAACTTCTAACACATTAAAAGCTGTCTTACAGCATTGCAGAAAACATTGTACTTCATAAGGCATAAGCTTGTTTCAGTTTGGCAAGATTTGCACTGAATACTGAATGAAACAGCTTTATCTAATAGAGAGAAAAGCTTTTGAGCAGATTTGGGCTTGATTTCACTTCATTTGAACAGAAACACTATTTCAGCATTACTGGACTCAGAAAGCTGTAAACTGACAATCTTGATCATTGAAGTCCTAACATTAGTTTTTGTGCATATAACTTCTAACACATTAAAAACTGTCTTACAGCATTGCAGAAAACATTGTACTTCATAAGGCATAAGCTTGTTTCAGTTTGGCAAGATTTGCACTGAATACTGAATGAAACAGCTTTATCTAATAGAGAGAAAAGCTTTTGAGCAGATTTGGGCTTGATTTCACTTCATTTCAACAGAAACACTATTTCAGCATTACTGGACTCAGAAAGCTGTAAACTGACAATCTTGATCATTGAAGTCCTAACATAAGTTTTTGTGCATATAACTTCTAACACATTAAAAGCTGTCTTACAGCATTGCAGAAAACATTGTACTTCATAAGGCATAAGCTTGTTTCAGTTTGGCAAGATTTGCACTGAATACTGAATGAAACAGCTTAATCTAATAGAGAGAAAAGCTTTTGAGCAGATTTGGGCTTGATTTCACTTCATTTGAACAGAAACACTAATTCAGCATTACTGGACTCAGAAAGCTGTAAACTGACAATCTTGATCATTGAAGTCCTAACATTAGTTTTTGTGCATATAACTTCTAACACATTAAAAACTGTCTTACAGCATTGCAGAAAACATTGTACTTCATAAGACATAAGCTTGTTTCAGTTTGGCAAGATTTGCACTGAATACTGAATGAAACAGCTTTATCTAATAGAGAGAAAAGCTTTTGAGCAGATTTGGGCTTGATTTCACTTCATTTCAACAGAATCACTATTTCAGCATTACTGGACTCAGAAAGCTGTAAACTGACAATCTTGATCATTGAAGTCCTAACATAAGTTTTTGTGCATATTACTTCTAACACATTAAAAACTGTCTTACAGCATTGCAGAAAACATTGTACTTCATAAGACATAAGCTTGTTTCAGTTTGGCAAGATTTGCACTGAATACTGAATGAAACAGCTTTATCTAATAGAGAGAAAAGCTTTTGAGCAGATTTGGGCTTGATTTCACTTCATTTGAACAGAAACACTATTTCAGCATTACTGGACTCAGAAAGCTGTAAACTGACAATCTTGATCATTGAAGTCCTAACATTAGTTTTTGTGCATATAACTTCTAACACATTAAAAACTGTCTTACAGCATTGCAGAAAACATTGTACTTCATAAGACATAAGCTTGTTTCAGTTTGGCAAGATTTGCACTGAATACTGAATGAAACAGCTTTATCTAATAGAGAGAAAAGCTTTTGAGCAGATTTGGGCTTGATTTCACTTCATTTCAACAGAAACACTATTTCAGCATTACTGGACTCAGAAAGCTGTAAACTGACAATCTTGATCATTGAAGTCCTAACATTAATTTTTGTGCATATAACTTCTAACACATTAAAAACTGTCTTACAGCATTGCAGAAAACATTGTACTTCATAAGACATAAGCTTGTTTCAGTTTGGCAAGATTTGCACTGAATACTGAATGAAACAGCTTTATCTAATAGAGAGAAAAGCTTTTGAGCAGATTTGGGCTTGATTTCACTTCATTTCAACAGAAACACTATTTCAGCATTACTGGACTCAGAAAGCTGTAAACTGACAATCTTGATCATTGAAGTCCTAACATTAGTTTTTGTGCAGATAACTTCTAACACATTAAAAACTGTCTTGCAGCATTGCAGAAAACATTGTACTTCATAAGACATAAGCTTGTTTCAGTTTGGCAAGATTTGCACTGAATACTGAATGAAACAGCTTTATCTAATAGAGAGAAAAGCTTTTGAGCAGATTTGGGCTTGATTTCACTTCATTTCAACAGAAACACTATTTCAGCATTACTGGACTCAGAAAGCTGTAAACTGACAATCTTGATCATTGAAGTCCTAACATTAGTTTTTGTGCATATAACTTCTAACACATTAAAAACTGTCTTACAGCATTGCAGAAAACATTGTACTTCATAAGACATAAGCTTGTTTCAGTTTGGCAAGATTTGCACTGAATACTGAATGAAACAGCTTTATCTAATAGAGAGAAAAGCTTTTGAGCAGATTTGGGCTTGATTTCACTTCATTTCAACAGAAACACTATTTCAGCATTACTGGACTCAGAAAGCTGTAAACTGACAATCTTGATCATTGAAGTCCTAACATTAATTTTTGTGCATATAACTTCTAACACATTAAAAACTGTCTTACAGCATTGCAGAAAACATTGTACTTCATAAGACATAAGCTTGTTTCAGTTTGGCAAGATTTGCACTGAATACTGAATGAAACAGCTTTATCTAATAGAGAGAAAAGCTTTTGAGCAGATTTGGGCTTGATTTCACTTCATTTCAACAGAAACACTATTTCAGCATTACTGGACTCAGAAAGCTGTAAACTGACAATCTTGATCATTGAAGTCCTAACATTAGTTTTTGTGCATATAACTTCTAACACATTAAAAACTGTCTTACAGCATTGCAGAAAACATTGTACTTCATAAGACATAAGCTTGTTTCAGTTTGGCTAGATTTGCACTGAATACTGAATGAAACAGCTTTATCTAATAGAGAGAAAAGCTTTTGAGCAGATTTGGGCTTGATTTCACTTCATTTCAACAGAAACACTATTTCAGCATTACTGGACTCAGAAAGCTGTAAACTGACAATCTTGATCATTGAAGTCCTAACATTAGTTTTTGTGCAGATAACTTCTAACACATTAAAAACTGTCTTGCAGCATTGCAGAAAACATTGTACTTCATAAGACATAAGCTTGTTTCAGTTTGGCAAGATTTGCACTGAATACTGAATGAAACAGCTTTATCTAATAGAGAGAAAAGCTTTTGAGCAGATTTGGGCTTGATTTCACTTCATTTCAACAGAAACACTATTTCAGCATTACTGGACTCAGAAAGCTGTAAACTGACAATCTTGATCATTGAAGTCCTAACATACGTTTTTGTGCATATAACTTCTAACACATTAAAAACTGTCTTACAGCATTGCAGAAAACATTGTACTTCATAAGGCAAAAGCTTGTTTCAGTTTGGCAAGATTTGCACTGAATATTGAATGAAACAGCTTTCTCTAATAGAGAGAAAAGCTTTTGAGCAGATTTGGGCTTGATTTCACTTCATTTGAACAGAAACACTATTTCAGCATTACTGGACTCAGAAAGCTGTAAACTGACAATCTTGATCATTGAAGTCCTAACATTAGTTTTTGTGCATATAACTTCTAACACATTAAAAACTGTCTTACAGCATTGCAGAAAACATTGTACTTCATAAGGCATAAGCTTGTTTCAGTTTGGCAAGATTTGCACTGAATACTGAATGAAACAGCTTTATCTAATAGAGAGAAAAGCTTTTGAGCAGATTTGGGCTTGATTTCACTTCATTTCAACAGAAACACTATTTCAGCATTACTGGACTCAGAAAGCTGTAAACTGACAATCTTGATCATTGAAGTCTTAACATAAGTTTTTGTGCATATAACTTCTAACACATTAAAAGCTGTCTTACAGCATTGCAGAAAACATTGTACTTCATAAGGCATAAGCTTGTTTCAGTTTGGCAAGATTTGCACTGAATACTGAATGAAACAGCTTTATCTAATAGAGAGAAAAGCTTTTGAGCAGATTTGGGCTTGATTTCACTTCATTTGAACAGAAACACTATTTCAGCATTACTGGACTCAGAAAGCTGTAAACTGACAATCTTGATCATTGAAGTCCTAACATTAGTTTTTGTGCATATAACTTCTAACACATTAAAAACTGTCTTACAGCATTGCAGAAAACATTGTACTTCATAAGGCATAAGCTTGTTTCAGTTTGGCAAGATTTGCACTGAATACTGAATGAAACAGCTTTATCTAATAGAGAGAAAAGCTTTTGAGCAGATTTGGGCTTGATTTCACTTCATTTCAACAGAAACACTATTTCAGCATTACTGGACTCAGAAAGCTGTAAACTGACAATCTTGATCATTGAAGTCCTAACATAAGTTTTTGTGCATATAACTTCTAACACATTAAAAGCTGTCTTACAGCATTGCAGAAAACATTGTACTTCATAAGGCATAAGCTTGTTTCAGTTTGGCAAGATTTGCACTGAATACTGAATGAAACAGCTTAATCTAATAGAGAGAAAAGCTTTTGAGCAGATTTGGGCTTGATTTCACTTCATTTGAACAGAAACACTATTTCAGCATTACTGGACTCAGAAAGCTGTAAACTGACAATCTTGATCATTGAAGTCCTAACATTAGTTTTTGTGCATATAACTTCTAACACATTAAAAACTGTCTTACAGCATTGCAGAAAACATTGTACTTCATAAGACACAAGCTTGTTTCAGTTTGGCAAGATTTGCACTGAATACTGAATGAAACAGCTTTATCTAATAGAGAGAAAAGCTTTTGAGCAGATTTGGGCTTGATTTCACTTCATTTCAACAGAATCACTATTTCAGCATTACTGGACTCAGAAAGCTGTAAACTGACAATCTTGATCATTGAAGTCCTAACATAAGTTTTTGTGCATATTACTTCTAACACATTAAAAACTGTCTTACAGCATTGCAGAAAACATTGTACTTCATAAGACATAAGCTTGTTTCAGTTTGGCAAGATTTGCACTGAATACTGAATGAAACAGCTTTATCTAATAGAGAGAAAAGCTTTTGAGCAGATTTGGGCTTGATTTCACTTCATTTGAACAGAAACACTATTTCAGCATTACTGGACTCAGAAAGCTGTAAACTGACAATCTTGATCATTGAAGTCCTAACATTAGTTTTTGTGCATATAACTTCTAACACATTAAAAACTGTCTTACAGCATTGCAGAAAACATTGTACTTCATAAGACATAAGCTTGTTTCAGTTTGGCAAGATTTGCACTGAATACTGAATGAAACAGCTTTATCTAATAGAGAGAAAAGCTTTTGAGCAGATTTGGGCTTGATTTCACTTCATTTCAACAGAAACACTATTTCAGCATTACTGGACTCAGAAAGCTGTAAACTGACAATCTTGATCATTGAAGTCCTAACATTAATTTTTGTGCATATAACTTCTAACACATTAAAAACTGTCTTACAGCATTGCAGAAAACATTGTACTTCATAAGACATAAGCTTGTTTCAGTTTGGCAAGATTTGCACTGAATACTGAATGAAACAGCTTTATCTAATAGAGAGAAAAGCTTTTGAGCAGATTTGGGCTTGATTTCACTTCATTTGAACAGAAACACTATTTCAACATTACTGGACTCAGAAAGCTGTAAACTGACAATCTTGATCATTGCAGTCCTAACATTAGTTTTTGTGCATATAACTTCTTACACATTAAAAACTGTCTTACAGCATTGCAGAAAACATTGTACTTCATAAGACATAAGCTTGTTTCAGTTTGGCAAGATTTGCACTGAATATTGAATGAAACAGCTTTCTCTAATAGTGAGAAAAGCTTTTGAGCAGATTTGGGCTTGATTTCACTTCATTTGAACAGAAACACTATTTCAACATTACTGGACTCAGAAAGCTGTAAACTGACAATCTTGATCATTGCAGTCCTAACATTAGTTTTTGTGCATATAACTTCTAACACATTAAAAACTGTCTTACAGCATTGCAGAAAACATTGTACTTCATAAGACATAAGCTTGTTTCAGTTTGGCAAGATTTGCACTGAATACTGAATGAAACAGCTTTATCTAATAGAGAGAAAAGCTTTTGAGCAGATTTGGGCTTGATTTCACTTCATTTGAACAGAAACACTATTTCAGCATTACTGCACTCAGAAAGCTGTAAACTGACAATCTTGATCATTGAAGTCCTAACATTAGTTTTTGTGCATATAACTTCTAACACATTAAAAACTGTCTTACAGCATTGCAGAAAACATTGTACTTCATAAGACATAAGCTTGTTTCAGTTTGGCAAGATTTGCACTGAATACTGAATGAAACAGCTTTATCTAATAGAGAGAAAAGCTTTTGAGCAGATTTGGGCTTGATTTCACTTCATTTCAACAGAAACACTATTTCAGCATTACTGGACTCAGAAAGCTGTAAACTGACAATCTTGATCATTGAAGTCCTAACATTAGTTTTTGTGCAGATAACTTCTAACACATTAAAAACTGTCTTGCAGCATTGCAGAAAACATTGTACTTCATAAGACATAAGCTTGTTTCAGTTTGGCAAGATTTGCACTGAATACTGAATGAAACAGCTTTATCTAATAGAGAGAAAAGCTTTTGAGCAGATTTGGGCTTGATTTCACTTCATTTCAACAGAAACACTATTTCAGCATTACTGGACTCAGAAAGCTGTAAACTGACAATCTTGATCATTGAAGTCCTAACATACGTTTTTGTGCATATAACTTCTAACACATTAAAAACTGTCTTACAGCATTGCAGAAAACATTGTACTTCATAAGGCATAAGCTTGTTTCAGTTTGGCAAGATTTGCACTGAATATTGAATGAAACAGCTTTCTCTAATAGAGAGAAAAGCTTTTGAGCAGATTTGGGCTTGATTTCACTTCATTTGAACAGAAACACTATTTCAACATTACTGGACTCAGAAAGCTGTAAACTGACAATCTTGATCATTGCAGTCCTAACATTAGTTTTTGTGCATATAACTTCTTACACATTAAAAACTGTCTTACAGCATTGCAGAAAACATTGTACTTCATAAGACATAAGCTTGTTTCAGTTTGGCAAGATTTGCACTGAATATTGAATGAAACAGCTTTCTCTAATAGTGAGAAAAGCTTTTGAGCAGATTTGGGCTTGATTTCACTTCATTTGAACAGAAACACTATTTCAACATTACTGGACTCAGAAAGCTGTAAACTGACAATCTTGATCATTGCAGTCCTAACATTAGTTTTTGTGCATATAACTTCTAACACATTAAAAACTGTCTTACAGCATTGCAGAAAACATTGTACTTCATAAGACATAAGCTTGTTTCAGTTTGGCAAGATTTGCACTGAATACTGAATGAAACAGCTTTATCTAATAGAGAGAAAAGCTTTTGAGCAGATTTGGGCTTGATTTCACTTCATTTGAACAGAAACACTATTTCAGCATTACTGGACTCAGAAAGCTGTAAACTGACAATCTTGATCATTGAAGTCCTAACATTAATTTTTGTGCATATAACTTCTAACACATTAAAAACTGTCTTACAGCATTGCAGAAAACATTGTACTTCATAAGACATAAGCTTGTTTCAGTTTGGCAAGATTTGCACTGAATACTGAATGAAACAGCTTTATCTAATAGAGAGAATAGCTTTTGAGCAGATTTGGGCTTGATTTCACTTCATTTCAACAGAAACACTATTTCAGCATTACTGGACTCAGAAAGCTGTAAACTGACAATCTTGATCATTGAAGTCCTAACATAAGTTTTTGTGCATATTACTTCTAACACATTAAAAACTGTCTTACAGCATTGCAGAAAACATTGTACTTCATAAGACATAAGCTTGTTTCAGTTTGGCAAGATTTGCACTGAATACTGAATGAAACAGCTTTATCTAATAGAGAGAAAAGCTTTTGAGCAGATTTGGGCTTGATTTCACTTCATTTGAACAGAAACACTATTTCAGCATTACTGGACTCAGAAAGCTGTAAACTGACAATCTTGATCATTGAAGTCCTAACATTAGTTTTTGTGCATATAACTTCTAACACATTAAAAACTGTCTTACAGCATTGCAGAAAACATTGTACTTCATAAGGCATAAGCTTGTTTCAGTTTGGCAAGATTTGCACTGAATACTGAATGAAACAGCTTTATCTAATAGAGAGAAAAGCTTTTGAGCAGATTTGGGCTTGATTTCACTTCATTTCAACAGAAACACTATTTCAGCATTACTGGACTCAGAAAGCTGTAAACTGACAATCTTGATCATTGAAGTCCTAACATTAGTTTTTGTGCAGATAACTTCTAACACATTAAAAACTGTCTTGCAGCATTGCAGAAAACATTGTACTTCATAAGACATAAGCTTGTTTCAGTTTGGCAAGATTTGCACTGAATACTGAATGAAACAGCTTTATCTAATAGAGAGAAAAGCTTTTGAGCAGATTTGGGCTTGATTTCACTTCATTTCAACAGAAACACTATTTCAGCATTACTGGACTCAGAAAGCTGTAAACTGACAATCTTGATCATTGAAGTCCTAACATACGTTTTTGTGCATATAACTTCTAACACATTAAAAACTGTCTTACAGCATTGCAGAAAACATTGTACTTCATAAGGCATAAGCTTGTTTCAGTTTGGCAAGATTTGCACTGAATATTGAATGAAACAGCTTTCTCTAATAGAGAGAAAAGCTTTTGAGCAGATTTGGGCTTGATTTCACTTCATTTGAACAGAAACACTATTTCAACATTACTGGACTCAGAAAGCTGTAAACTGACAATCTTGATCATTGCAGTCCTAACATTAGTTTTTGTGCATATAACTTCTTACACATTAAAAACTGTCTTACAGCATTGCAGAAAACATTGTACTTCATAAGACATAAGCTTGTTTCAGTTTGGCAAGATTTGCACTGAATATTGAATGAAACAGCTTTCTCTAATAGTGAGAAAAGCTTTTGAGCAGATTTGGGCTTGATTTCACTTCATTTGAACAGAAACACTATTTCAACATTACTGGACTCAGAAAGCTGTAAACTGACAATCTTGATCATTGCAGTCCTAACATTAGTTTTTGTGCATATAACTTCTAACACATTAAAAACTGTCTTACAGCATTGCAGAAAACATTGTACTTCATAAGACATAAGCTTGTTTCAGTTTGGCAAGATTTGCACTGAATACTGAATGAAACAGCTTTATCTAATAGAGAGAAAAGCTTTTGAGCAGATTTGGGCTTGATTTCACTTCATTTGAACAGAAACACTATTTCAGCATTACTGGACTCAGAAAGCTGTAAACTGACAATCTTGATCATTGAAGTCCTAACATTAATTTTTGTGCATATAACTTCTAACACATTAAAAACTGTCTTACAGCATTGCAGAAAACATTGTACTTCATAAGACATAAGCTTGTTTCAGTTTGGCAAGATTTGCACTGAATACTGAATGAAACAGCTTTATCTAATAGAGAGAAAAGCTTTTGAGCAGATTTGGGCTTGATTTCACTTCATTTCAACAGAAACACTATTTCAGCATTACTGGACTCAGAAAGCTGTAAACTGACAATCTTGATCATTGCAGTCCTAACATTAGTTTTTGTGCATATAACTTCTAACACATTAAAAACTGTCTTACAGCATTGCAGAAAACATTGTACTTCATAAGACATAAGCTTGTTTCAGTTTGGCAAGATTTGCACTGAATACTGAATGAAACAGCTTTATCTAATAGAGAGAAAAGCTTTTGAGCAGATTTGGGCTTGATTTCACTTCATTTGAACAGAAACACTATTTCAACATTACTGGACTCAGAAAGCTGTAAACTGACAATCTTGATCATTGCAGTCCTAACATTAGTTTTTGTGCATATAACTTCTAACACATTAAAAACTGTCTTACAGCATTGCAGAAAACATTGTACTTCATAAGACATAAGCTTGTTTCAGTTTGGCAAGATTTGCACTGAATACTGAATGAAACAGCTTTATCTAATAGAGAGAAAAGCTTTTGAGCAGATTTGGGCTTGATTTCACTTCATTTGAACAGAAACACTATTTCAGCATTACTGGACTCAGAAAGCTGTAAACTGACAATCTTGATCATTGAAGTCCTAACATTAGTTTTTGTGCATATAACTTCTAACACATTAAAAACTGTCTTACAGCATTGCAGAAAACATTGTACTTCATAAGACATAAGCTTGTTTCAGTTTGGCAAGATTTGCACTGAATACTGAATGAAACAGCTTTATCTAATAGAGAGAAAAGCTTTTGAGCAGATTTGGGCTTGATTTCACTTCATTTCAACAGAAACACTATTTCAGCATTACTGGACTCAGAAAGCTGTAAACTGACAATCTTGATCATTGAAGTCCTAACATTAGTTTTTGTGCAGATAACTTCTAACACATTAAAAACTGTCTTGCAGCATTGCAGAAAACATTGTACTTCATAAGACATAAGCTTGTTTCAGTTTGGCAAGATTTGCACTGAATACTGAATGAAACAGCTTTATCTAATAGAGAGAAAAGCTTTTGAGCAGATTTGGGCTTGATTTCACTTCATTTCAACAGAAACACTATTTCAGCATTACTGGACTCAGAAAGCTGTAAACTGACAATCTTGATCATTGAAGTCCTAACATACGTTTTTGTGCATATAACTTCTAACACATTAAAAACTGTCTTACAGCATTGCAGAAAACATTGTACTTCATAAGGCATAAGCTTGTTTCAGTTTGGCAAGATTTGCACTGAATATTGAATGAAACAGCTTTCTCTAATAGAGAGAAAAGCTTTTGAGCAGATTTGGGCTTGATTTCACTTCATTTGAACAGAAACACTATTTCAACATTACTGGACTCAGAAAGCTGTAAACTGACAATCTTGATCATTGCAGTCCTAACATTAGTTTTTGTGCATATAACTTCTTACACATTAAAAACTGTCTTACAGCATTGCAGAAAACATTGTACTTCATAAGACATAAGCTTGTTTCAGTTTGGCAAGATTTGCACTGAATATTGAATGAAACAGCTTTCTCTAATAGTGAGAAAAGCTTTTGAGCAGATTTGGGCTTGATTTCACTTCATTTGAACAGAAACACTATTTCAACATTACTGGACTCAGAAAGCTGTAAACTGACAATCTTGATCATTGCAGTCCTAACATTAGTTTTTGTGCATATAACTTCTAACACATTAAAAACTGTCTTACAGCATTGCAGAAAACATTGTACTTCATAAGACATAAGCTTTTTTCAGTTTGGCAAGATTTGCACTGAATACTGAATGAAACAGCTTTATCTAATAGAGAGAAAAGCTTTTGAGCAGATTTGGGCTTGATTTCACTTCATTTGAACAGAAACACTATTTCAGCATTACTGGACTCAGAAAGCTGTAAACTGACAATCTTGATCATTGAAGTCCTAACATTAATTTTTGTGCATATAACTTCTAACACATTAAAAACTGTCTTACAGCATTGCAGAAAACATTGTACTTCATAAGACATAAGCTTGTTTCAGTTTGGCAAGATTTGCACTGAATACTGAATGAAACAGCTTTATCTAATAGAGAGAATAGCTTTTGAGCAGATTTGGGCTTGATTTCACTTCATTTCAACAGAAACACTATTTCAGCATTACTGGACTCAGAAAGCTGTAAACTGACAATCTTGATCATTGAAGTCCTAACATAAGTTTTTGTGCATATTACTTCTAACACATTAAAAACTGTCTTACAGCATTGCAGAAAACATTGTACTTCATAAGACATAAGCTTGTTTCAGTTTGGCAAGATTTGCACTGAATACTGAATGAAACAGCTTTATCTAATAGAGAGAAAAGCTTTTGAGCAGATTTGGGCTTGATTTCACTTCATTTGAACAGAAACACTATTTCAGCATTACTGGACTCAGAAAGCTGTAAACTGACAATCTTGATCATTGAAGTCCTAACATTAGTTTTTGTGCATATAACTTCTAACACATTAAAAACTGTCTTACAGCATTGCAGAAAACATTGTACTTCATAAGGCATAAGCTTGTTTCAGTTTGGCAAGATTTGCACTGAATACTGAATGAAACAGCTTTATCTAATAGAGAGAAAAGCTTTTGAGCAGATTTGGGCTTGATTTCACTTCATTTCAACAGAAACACTATTTCAGCATTACTGGACTCAGAAAGCTGTAAACTGACAATCTTGATCATTGAAGTCCTAACATTAGTTTTTGTGCAGATAACTTCTAACACATTAAAAACTGTCTTGCAGCATTGCAGAAAACATTGTACTTCATAAGACATAAGCTTGTTTCAGTTTGGCAAGATTTGCACTGAATACTGAATGAAACAGCTTTATCTAATAGAGAGAAAAGCTTTTGAGCAGATTTGGGCTTGATTTCACTTCATTTCAACAGAAACACTATTTCAGCATTACTGGACTCAGAAAGCTGTAAACTGACAATCTTGATCATTGAAGTCCTAACATACGTTTTTGTGCATATAACTTCTAACACATTAAAAACTGTCTTACAGCATTGCAGAAAACATTGTACTTCATAAGGCATAAGCTTGTTTCAGTTTGGCAAGATTTGCACTGAATATTGAATGAAACAGCTTTCTCTAATAGAGAGAAAAGCTTTTGAGCAGATTTGGGCTTGATTTCACTTCATTTGAACAGAAACACTATTTCAACATTACTGGACTCAGAAAGCTGTAAACTGACAATCTTGATCATTGCAGTCCTAACATTAGTTTTTGTGCATATAACTTCTTACACATTAAAAACTGTCTTACAGCATTGCAGAAAACATTGTACTTCATAAGACATAAGCTTGTTTCAGTTTGGCAAGATTTGCACTGAATATTGAATGAAACAGCTTTCTCTAATAGTGAGAAAAGCTTTTGAGCAGATTTGGGCTTGATTTCACTTCATTTGAACAGAAACACTATTTCAACATTACTGGACTCAGAAAGCTGTAAACTGACAATCTTGATCATTGCAGTCCTAACATTAGTTTTTGTGCATATAACTTCTAACACATTAAAAACTGTCTTACAGCATTGCAGAAAACATTGTACTTCATAAGACATAAGCTTGTTTCAGTTTGGCAAGATTTGCACTGAATACTGAATGAAACAGCTTTATCTAATAGAGAGAAAAGCTTTTGAGCAGATTTGGGCTTGATTTCACTTCATTTGAACAGAAACACTATTTCAGCATTACTGGACTCAGAAAGCTGTAAACTGACAATCTTGATCATTGAAGTCCTAACATTAATTTTTGTGCATATAACTTCTAACACATTAAAAACTGTCTTACAGCATTGCAGAAAACATTGTACTTCATAAGACATAAGCTTGTTTCAGTTTGGCAAGATTTGCACTGAATACTGAATGAAACAGCTTTATCTAATAGAGAGAAAAGCTTTTGAGCAGATTTGGGCTTGATTTCACTTCATTTCAACAGAAACACTATTTCAGCATTACTGGACTCAGAAAGCTGTAAACTGACAATCTTGATCATTGAAGTCCTAACATAAGTTTTTGTGCATATTACTTCTAACACATTAAAAACTGTCTTACAGCATTGCAGAAAACATTGTACTTCATAAGACATAAGCTTGTTTCAGTTTGGCAAGATTTGCACTGAATACTGAATGAAACAGCTTTATCTAATAGAGAGAAAAGCTTTTGAGCAGATTTGGGCTTGATTTCACTTCATTTGAACAGAAACACTATTTCAGCATTACTGGACTCAGAAAGCTGTAAACTGACAATCTTGATCATTGAAGTCCTAACATTAGTTTTTGTGCATATAACTTCTAACACATTAAAAACTGTCTTACAGCATTGCAGAAAACATTGTACTTCATAAGACATAAGCTTGTTTCAGTTTGGCAAGATTTGCACTGAATACTGAATGAAACAGCTTTATCTAATAGAGAGAAAAGCTTTTGAGCAGATTTGGGCTTGATTTCACTTCATTTCAACAGAAACACTATTTCAGCATTACTGGACTCAGAAAGCTGTAAACTGACAATCTTGATCATTGAAGTCCTAACATTAATTTTTGTGCATATAACTTCTAACACATTAAAAACTGTCTTACAGCATTGCAGAAAACATTGTACTTCATAAGACATAAGCTTGTTTCAGTTTGGCAAGATTTGCACTGAATACTGAATGAAACAGCTTTATCTAATAGAGAGAAAAGCTTTTGAGCAGATTTGGGCTTGATTTCACTTCATTTGAACAGAAACACTATTTCAGCATTACTGGACTCAGAAAGCTGTAAACTGACAATCTTGATCATTGAAGTCCTAACATTAGTTTTTGTGCATATAACTTCTAACACATTAAAAACTGTCTTACAGCATTGCAGAAAACATTGTACTTCATAAGACATAAGCTTGTTTCAGTTTGGCAAGATTTGCACTGAATACTGAATGAAACAGCTTTATCTAATAGAGAGAAAAGCTTTTGAGCAGATTTGGGCTTGATTTCACTTCATTTCAACAGAAACACTATTTCAGCATTACTGGACTCAGAAAGCTGTAAACTGACAATCTTGATCATTGAAGTCCTAACATTAATTTTTGTGCATATAACTTCTAACACATTAAAAACTGTCTTACAGCATTGCAGAAAACATTGTACTTCATAAGACATAAGCTTGTTTCAGTTTGGCAAGATTTGCACTGAATACTGAATGAAACAGCTTTATCTAATAGAGAGAAAAGCTTTTGAGCAGATTTGGGCTTGATTTCACTTCATTTCAACAGAAACACTATTTCAGCATTACTGGACTCAGAAAGCTGTAAACTGACAATCTTGATCATTGAAGTCCTAACATTAGTTTTTGTGCATATAACTTCTAACACATTAAAAACTGTCTTACAGCATTGCAGAAAACATTGTACTTCATAAGACATAAGCTTGTTTCAGTTTGGCAAGATTTGCACTGAATACTGAATGAAACAGCTTTATCTAATAGAGAGAAAAGCTTTTGAGCAGATTTGGGCTTGATTTCACTTCATTTCAACAGAAACACTATTTCAGCATTACTGGACTCAGAAAGCTGTAAACTGACAATCTTGATCATTGAAGTCCTAACATTAGTTTTTGTGCAGATAACTTCTAACACATTAAAAACTGTCTTGCAGCATTGCAGAAAACATTGTACTTCATAAGACATAAGCTTGTTTCAGTTTGGCAAGATTTGCACTGAATACTGAATGAAACAGCTTTATCTAATAGAGAGAAAAGCTTTTGAGCAGATTTGGGCTTGATTTCACTTCATTTCAACAGAAACACTATTTCAGCATTACTGGACTCAGAAAGCTGTAAACTGACAATCTTGATCATTGAAGTCCTAACATTAGTTTTTGTGCAGATAACTTCTAACACATTAAAAACTGTCTTGCAGCATTGCAGAAAACATTGTACTTCATAAGACATAAGCTTGTTTCAGTTTGGCAAGATTTGCACTGAATACTGAATGAAACAGCTTTATCTAATAGAGAGAAAAGCTTTTGAGCAGATTTGGGCTTGATTTCACTTCATTTCAACAGAAACACTATTTCAGCATTACTGGACTCAGAAAGCTGTAAACTGACAATCTTGATCATTGAAGTCCTAACATACGTTTTTGTGCAGATAACTTCTAACACATTAAAAACTGTCTTACAGCATTGCAGAAAACATTGTACTTCATAAGGCATAAGCTTGTTTCAGTTTGGCAAGATTTGCACTGAATATTGAATGAAACAGCTTTCTCTAATAGAGAGAAAAGCTTTTGAGCAGATTTGGGCTTGATTTCACTTCATTTGAACAGAAACACTATTTCAGCATTACTGGACCCAGAAAGCTGTAAACTGACAATCTTGATCATTGAAGTCCTAACATTAGTTTTTGTGCATATAACTTCTAACACATTAAAAACTGTCTTACAGCATTGCAGAAAACATTGTACTTCATAAGGCATAAGCTTGTTTCAGTTTGGCAAGATTTGCACTGAATACTGAATGAAACAGCTTTATCTAATAGAGAGAAAAGCTTTTGAGCAGATTTGGGCTTGATTTCACTTCATTTCAACAGAAACACTATTTCAGCATTACTGGACTCAGAAAGCTGTAAACTGACAATCTTGATCATTGAAGTCTTAACATAAGATTTTGTGCATATAACTTCTAACACATTAAAAGCTGTCTTACAGCATTGCAGAAAACATTGTACTTCATAAGGCATAAGCTTGTTTCAGTTTGGCAAGATTTGCACTGAATACTGAATGAAACAGCTTTATCTAATAGAGAGAAAAGCTTTTGAGCAGATTTGGGCTTGATTTCACTTCATTTGAACAGAAACACTATTTCAGCATTACTGGACTCAGAAAGCTGTAAACTGACAATCTTGATCATTGAAGTCCTAACATTAGTTTTTGTGCATATAACTTCTAACACATTAAAAACTGTCTTACAGCATTGCAGAAAACATTGTACTTCATAAGGCATAAGCTTGTTTCAGTTTGGCAAGATTTGCACTGAATACTGAATGAAACAGCTTTATCTAATAGAGAGAAAAGCTTTTGAGCAGATTTGGGCTTGATTTCACTTCATTTCAACAGAAACACTATTTCAGCATTACTGGACTCAGAAAGCTGTAAACTGACAATCTTGATCATTGAAAGTCCTAACATAAGTTTTTGTGCATATAACTTCTAACACATTAAAAGCTGTCTTACAGCATTGCAGAAAACATTGTACTTCATAAGGCATAAGCTTGTTTCAGTTTGGCAAGATTTGCACTGAATACTGAATGAAACAGCTTAATCTAATAGAGAGAAAAGCTTTTGAGCAGATTTGGGCTTGATTTCACTTCATTTCAACAGAAACACTATTTCAGCATTACTGGACTCAGAAAGCTGTAAACTGACAATCTTGATCATTGAAGTCCTAACATTAGTTTTTGTGCATATAACTTCTAACACATTAAAAACTGTCTTACAGCATTGCAGAAAACATTGTACTTCATAAGACACAAGCTTGTTTCAGTTTGGCAAGATTTGCACTGAATACTGAATGAAACAGCTTTATCTAATAGAGAGAAAAGCTTTTGAGCAGATTTGGGCTTGATTTCACTTCATTTCAACAGAATCACTATTTCAGCATTACTGGACTCAGAAAGCTGTAAACTGACAATCTTGATCATTGAAGTCCTAACATAAGTTTTTGTGCATATTACTTCTAACACATTAAAAACTGTCTTACAGCATTGCAGAAAACATTGTACTTCATAAGACATAAGCTTGTTTCAGTTTGGCAAGATTTGCACTGAATACTGAATGAAACAGCTTTATCTAATAGAGAGAAAAGCTTTTGAGCAGATTTGGGCTTGATTTCACTTCATTTGAACAGAAACACTATTTCAGCATTACTGGACTCAGAAAGCTGTAAACTGACAATCTTGATCATTGAAGTCCTAACATTAGTTTTTGTGCATATAACTTCTAACACATTAAAAACTGTCTTACAGCATTGCAGAAAACATTGTACTTCATAAGACATAAGCTTGTTTCAGTTTGGCAAGATTTGCACTGAATACTGAATGAAACAGCTTTATCTAATAGAGAGAAAAGCTTTTGAGCAGATTTGGGCTTGATTTCACTTCATTTCAACAGAAACACTATTTCAGCATTACTGGACTCAGAAAGCTGTAAACTGACAATCTTGATCATTGAAGTCCTAACATTAATTTTTGTGCATATAACTTCTAACACATTAAAAACTGTCTTACAGCATTGCAGAAAACATTGTACTTCATAAGACATAAGCTTGTTTCAGTTTGGCAAGATTTGCACTGAATACTGAATGAAACAGCTTTATCTAATAGAGAGAAAAGCTTTTGAGCAGATTTGGGCTTGATTTCACTTCATTTCAACAGAAACACTATTTCAGCATTACTGGACTCAGAAAGCTGTAAACTGACAATCTTGATCATTGAAGTCCTAACATTAGTTTTTGTGCATATAACTTCTAACACATTAAAAACTGTCTTACAGCATTGCAGAAAACATTGTACTTCATAAGACATAAGCTTGTTTCAGTTTGGCAAGATTTGCACTGAATACTGAATGAAACAGCTTTATCTAATAGAGAGAAAAGCTTTTGAGCAGATTTGGGCTTGATTTCACTTCATTTCAACAGAAACACTATTTCAGCATTACTGGACTCAGAAAGCTGTAAACTGACAATCTTGATCATTGAAGTCCTAACATTAGTTTTTGTGCAGATAACTTCTAACACATTAAAAACTGTCTTGCAGCATTGCAGAAAACATTGTACTTCATAAGACATAAGCTTGTTTCAGTTTGGCAAGATTTGCACTGAATACTGAATGAAACAGCTTTATCTAATAGAGAGAAAAGCTTTTGAGCAGATTTGGGCTTGATTTCACTTCATTTCAACAGAAACACTATTTCAGCATTACTGGACTCAGAAAGCTGTAAACTGACAATCTTGATCATTGAAGTCCTAACATACGTTTTTGTGCATATAACTTCTAACACATTAAAAACTGTCTTACAGCATTGCAGAAAACATTGTACTTCATAAGGCATAAGCTTGTTTCAGTTTGGCAAGATTTGCACTGAATATTGAATGAAACAGCTTTCTCTAATAGAGAGAAAAGCTTTTGAGCAGATTTGGGCTTGATTTCACTTCATTTGAACAGAAACACTATTTCAACATTACTGGACTCAGAAAGCTGTAAACTGACAATCTTGATCATTGCAGTCCTAACATTAGTTTTTGTGCATATAACTTCTTACACATTAAAAACTGTCTTACAGCATTGCAGAAAACATTGTACTTCATAAGACATAAGCTTGTTTCAGTTTGGCAAGATTTGCACTGAATATTTAATGAAACAGCTTTCTCTAATAGTGAGAAAAGCTTTTGAGCAGATTTGGGCTTGATTTCACTTCATTTGAACAGAAACACTATTTCAACATTACTGGACTCAGAAAGCTGTAAACTGACAATCTTGATCATTGCAGTCCTAACATTAGTTTTTGTGCATATAACTTCTAACACATTAAAAACTGTCTTACAGCATTGCAGAAAACATTGTACTTCATAAGACAT
>NC_068392.1:24903068-24927986 GCF_023724105.1 Carassius gibelio
GCTTTTTTAGAAAGCATAGTTAGGTATGGTGTCGCAGTATGGTTTGGAAACCTAACTATACAGCTTAAATCTAAATTAGCACACCTGGTGTTGACAGCGCAAAAAACTGTTGGACATGAAGATTATTTGAATCTTTAACATTTATATGAGAATTGCATTCTGAATCAGATACAGAAAATCATGGGGGACCAAACTCACTTCTTGCATTCACAGTATGAAATGCTCCCCTCCAGTAGAAGATATAGAGTCCCTATGTATAAATTTAATAGGTATAAGAATTATTTTGTGCCTGTATCTGTACGAATGCAGAATAACAGCTTATCTTATTTATTTTAAATTTGTAAGTCTTAATTTAACTTTTTAATTATTTTATTTCTTGTATGTATATGCAGCAACGTAGTCCACAACAAATTTCCTTTCGAAGACAATAAATTACACTACTACTAAAATAACAATGTTGTAGAATTTGTGGAATCTTTTCTAGTCCTTAAAAATGGAAAGGTAATTACTCATCTATTATTATTGAATTAAACTGAATCGCTCTGAATAAAACAGGATGTTAAGGTGGGATTTAGACTGAGATGTATCTAAAGTCATGAAGATATCAGAATTAGCCCAATTTACTTTTTAAATTCAAATTCCTAGTCTGATGTACAATTCAATCTTTAATCATTCAACAAAAGGTAAGGTCACATGGGCAAAGGGTTAATTTTAACTAATATCTAAATTGTTATTTATCTCTTTTTACCAAACTCACTTTTAAGTGTTGCTTCATTCTGGTATGTAATGCCA
The DNA here is from genome assembly GCF_023724105.1 of Carassius gibelio. NCBI lineage: Eukaryota > Metazoa > Chordata > Actinopteri > Cypriniformes > Cyprinidae > Carassius > Carassius gibelio. The sequence goes on from NC_068392.1 coordinate 24,903,861, forward strand.
ACATTTTCTTTTTTTTTTCTTTATTTAGATATCTATCCACATTGAAATGGGTTGTGAATAATAAAGTAACATAGGTTGTTATTTCATGTTCACTTGAATCCCAATATTTTATTAAGTAAATTTTTAAGTATTTTATTTATTTATTTTACATTCCATTATTTCATTTTTGTTTTATTTTGTTGATATATTTGTTGTTGGACATCATCATGGAAAAATGATTCTTGCCAGAGTCAATGCTTTTTGATAATTATGTTATGATTATTTTCATCCAGCCGTCCATTCTCGCCTATCCCAGCGTCTCTGGCCACAGGAGAGGGACACAGATGGCTAGTCCATCAGAGGGCTTTTATTTCTTATTTCTAAAAGTATCCTATACACAAAGGTATTTAAAAACTAAGATTAATTTACCCTGGAATCAAAAGCATCCAAAAATATGAGGGTTACCAAGATAAATTTAGGAGATCATGTAATATCAACAAAACAGATCATTCTAGGCCACTGACAACTAGTGACACAGTGGCACTGACATTCATGCCAAAAGTGCATTTCATTTATTTAGGTTTAAAACATGTGAACCGGTGTACGTTTAAACTTTAAAAGTTTGATTAGACTAGATACTTTTAAGACACAAATTCTTTACACAGTCCTGATAAACTAAGTAAACTTCACACAGGTAACATGATTAATTTCTCCAATAAAATGTCAGTCTGGTGGAATGTATGCCTGTGTGCTTTGTTCTGTTGACATATGATATCTATATTATCAGAGTAGCCTGTGATTGATCAGTCTGCACTGTGGTGGCCAGACATGGGGACTTGTGACTTGGTGACTTGGACTCGAGTCGACTCGAGTCGCTATTTTTAGGACTTGAGACTTGACTCGGACTTGGAAGTTAAAGACTCGGGACTTGACTTGACTTGAGACACGATGACTTGAATGACTTGAGTGTTAATCACATCATGTTTTCATTTTGAATATAAAATATATAAATTATTTTTTTAAATAAAGTTGATTACTCAGCTGGAGCGCAGGCTGAGAATAGCGTCGTGACTGGATCAGGACACTATCATCAGTCATGCCCTCTCTACCTTACACACACCACGCCCACTTAAATCAGATATTACATCACATCAACATGTCAGCCTGAGAGGTACCCAGGGTCATCGCTTTTGTCTTCAATAGTTCGCGCCTAAAAACGCGTGGAAAACGCTAGTCGCGCCGCTTTCTACTTTCCAAAGCGCTCGGGCAGAAGTGCTCCTGGGGCGTCTGTCGTTGCTAAGCATCCATGACCATGACACGCTCTCTCTCAACGAAGATGCGGAAATTTCAGCAAAGGATAAATGGATTTGCAGCACTAAAAATCGCTCGCAGTAGCTCTGCTACTAAATTCATTTCAAAATCCATATACAGCTATGAACAGCTGTTTCTTCATCTTAGCTGAGCTTTCAACGTTGATACGAGAAAGGATGAAGCTGATTGGTTAGTTATTGTCACATGACCTGCGGTGCGCTTGCGGCATTCTGAAAAGTTTAGATGTTGAGCGCGTTGCTTCCATTATGAGCGCGCATACCGCGCGCCTACATTGGAAATAACGAACTTGCGCGCACAAAAGACGTGATGTGAACAGCCCCTAATGATCCGCTAGCAGGCCGTCAAAAAAACGCATTCCAGGGGCGGCGCTAGGGTTGGGCTAAGGTGGCATATGCCCCGAATATTTTGTTACCTTGTCTTTCTCATAGAGCAAAACAATTAATCAGAAAAACAAATGTAGCTGCCGCGATTACCCAATCATGACAAGTGCATATTACAGAAATATATATATATATATATATATATATATATATATATATATATATATATATATATATATATATATATATATATATATATATATATATATATAGTACAGAATATAAATATGACGTATTTTAAGTTGTTTCATACTTTTTTGTTATGTACAGTACAGACCAAAAGTTTGGACACACCTTCTCATTCAAAGAGTTTTCTTTATTTTCATGACTATGTAAATTGTAGAGTCACACTGAAGGCATCAAGGGCTATTTGAGCAAGAAGGAGAGTGATGGGGTGCTGCGCCAGATGACCTGGCCTCCACAGTCACCGGACCTGAACCCAATCCAGATGGTTTAGGGGTGAGCCGGACCGCAGACAGAAGGCAAAAGGGCCAACAAGTGCTAAGCATCTCTCAGGGAACTCCTTCAAGACTGTTGGAAGACCATTTCAGGTGACTACCTCTTGAAGCTCATCAAGAGAATGCCAAGAGTGTGCAAAGCAGTAATCAAAGCAAAAGGTGGCTACTTTGAAGAACCTAGAATATGACATATTTTCGGTTGTTTCACACTTTTTTGTTATGTATATAATACCACATGTGTTAATTCATAGTTTTGATGCCTTCAGTGTGAATCTACAATTTTCAGTCATGAAAATAAAGAAACCTCTTTGAATAAGAAGGTGTGTCCAAACTTTTGGTCTGTACTGTACAAAACAAAAAAGTATGAAGCAACTGAAAATACATCATATTTATATTCTATACTCTGAGAGAGAGAGAGAGAGAGAGAGAGTGTGTGTGTGTGTGTGAGAGAGAGAGAGAGAGAGCGGAGAAATGTTACAGTTTAATGTTGTATGTAAACTGTGTTTGAGAGAGAGAGAGAGAGAGAGAGAGAGAGAGAGAGAGGTGTTCAGAGAGGAGTCTGTTGGATGTTTAGTTTTATGGACTCAATGTTGAAAATGTAAAACATTTCAAACACTGTTGGCAGAAGTGAAAAATAAATAATTTTAGGAAGTTACAATTTTGTTTGATTCCATGATGTATTTTACTGAACATGAGTATTTACAATACAAATCCAAATTATTTTAATTTACTGACAGTTACTTATATCTTGTCTTTTAACTTTATTAAGATCAGATTCTGCAGGTAAAATAACAATATTAAGGTGACTTGACTTGGACTTGACTTGACATAGCTTGTGACTTGACTTGACTTGACTTGCCCAAGAAAAAAATACTTGGGACTTACTTGAGACTTGAAGGTTAAGACTTGAGACTTACTTGAGACTTGCACATGTGTGACTTGGTCCCATCTCTGGTGGTGGCCTCTAGTAGACCTGCTTTCATTCACTCAGTCAGGGGTAAGTCACACCCAGAAAACCAATAAAAAAAGGAGACTTCATGTCCTGCCAGGAAGATGACTTGCCTAAAACTGAAGGCCATAAAAGGAGCTTGTTGCAGCCGGTCAAACACACAGTGAAGCCTGATGTTTTGCTTTAATAGACAGCTGAACCTGATCTGGTAATTACAGTTCAAACTGCATGAGAAAGAGGACTGTTCTTCATTTTCTTCTTTGTGAGGGTTTATTGAATGGATTCCACAGAGTTATTTGCAACATTTATTTATAGTTGAGCAAAAAGATTGCTTTTGCTCAACTTTTGGCTTCAGATATACTATTATACATAGAGAAAATAGAGAAAAGAAAATAAATAAATATATATATATATATATATATATATATATATATATATATATATATATATATATATATATATATATATATATATATATATATATATATATATTTTTTTTATATATATATTTACATATGTTTAAGGGCTATTCCACCCAAAAATTCTGCCATCATTTACTCACCATCATGTCTTCTGTGGAACACATACAAAATATATTTGAAAGAATATTGGTAACCAAACAGTTTCGGTTCCCATTGACTCAGGTTTTATTTTTTTTGTCCATACAATATAAGTCAGTGGAAACCAAAACTATTTAGTTCTTCAAAATATTGTCTTTTACATTCCACAAAAGAAAGAAAGATTACGAGTAAAAGATTTTCATTTCTGGGTGGATTATCCCTCAGGTGTTGTGGGTAGTTGCCAGAGAATGGTGGCTATGTATTGTGATTGCTAAGGTTTCCTGATTTTAGCACTCTTATGTGGTTGCTTAGGCATCATGGCTTAATCAGTGGATTGCAGTGATTTTAGAGGGGAATTGTTAGGCACGAGTTGTGGGGTTAGGTGTTCTAAAACACAGTTATTACATATAAAAATTGAAGTTGAAAATAGAGCAAAGATTACAAGATTACAATTTTTACAAGGAAATAGTGTTTCAGTCTTTACACTTCAAAAAGTTTTTAGTTCAATGTGTTACTTGCTTAGTTTCTTTGTAATAATTTGTGTAATTTACTAGCAGTGTCTGAGTGATTTTGTTACAGTAAATCTGGCAAAGGTTTATAAACTAAAACACACTGCAATGGTAAAACTAATGCAATGAGTTCACAGGGTTTTGTTTTTTATTTTTTGTAGAAATGCACCATGACATAACGCTTTTGTCAGTGGTTGCCAAGTTGCTCTGAAGTGGTTACGGTGTTCAGAGAGGTTATTTAGTCCATAATGCAGTTCTTTAGAGTGTAATGGGTGCTTGCTAGGTGGGTTCTACTTGACCCAGGTCAAATAAGCTCATCCCCAACGCCCAAGTCTTTTTGATATTTGGATCCCTATATGGCTGTTCATATTCAGCATAAGTCTATCCATCTGTTTTTCATCCAGTGAAATTAGTCCAAGAAATACCTCCCCACATTAAAACATGACTTGGAGGTATTATTCAAGACAAACTTGAGACGAGTTAAGAGCTTTAGTGTTGTAATGAGGCTTATGGGTCTGTACAAACACTGAACCCCAAGAATAAGAAATAATGTATAACACTACTACTAATAAACAAAGTCTAAGCAGATACCTTGTACTTCATCTGAAAATTCTGCACAAGCTTAAGGTCCACAAACATACGGATGGTTGCTTGGGTCGTCTCAGCATCTGTCAGGTCAAAATCACTGAAGCTGAAGTCCAGTAGTCTGAGAGATTGAGCAGAGGGAATCGTAGCCGCCTGTGAAGTTAGTACAGGCAGATATTTACATTACACCTTGAAACTCAAAAATGATTTTTTTTTTCACAAACAATCAGTTGCTGTCTTAATCTGTAAACATACACACACACATCTGAACAATCACACTACTTCACTCACTCAACAGACAACCAAACTAAAAGGAAAGATATCACTGACTGTCAGGCATAAATAATCAATGAGCTGCGATCAGCATAGTTTGCAGTGCACAGGAAGAGCACTCGTGCTGCACTTGATTTGTCTTCTCTTGCTGAAAATGGTTCAACAGATAATGCAAGGCACGTAAATAGTGACTCTCTTCCTCTCTCCTGTTGTTTTTATCTACTTAAGTAGAGAAAAAGAAACCACAATCACCTGCAGAGATAACATATTTTTTACATCTGTTTATTATTAACTACAATTCAGGTATTATTGGTTAATGTCCTATTCCATCATACACAAAATTAAGCATATGTTCAGGTGTTTATACATGCCTTGTGAATTATGCAAACAATGGTAAATCTGCATGCTGACCTTAGCTTTCATAAGAGTAATTGGTGTAATTAGCAAACAAATTACTCTCAATTGAAGCAGAAATTCTGCCTCTGTCCATGTCTTAATTGCCTGATTACTCTCACAGGCCTAATCAGAGCAGGCTTTCCATATCGACAGCTGAAAGTGCTGTATCCAAGCAACCTGTGCTCTCTGGGAAATTCCCAGAGGCTATCTGAAGATAGAAAATTTCTGTTTTCTTTACGAACGCTATGAAGAATAAGACTCAACTGAAGCAATATGCTATGAAAGACAGCAATTTTAGCATGGATTTGAGGTTTTCGTCAACAACACAAAGTGTTTTTAAAAGTGATATGATATGATACAATACAAAACACAACTGAGTTTGGGAGTTTGGCAAACTACTTTAAAAATACAGCTTTCCAGGCTACAAGATACACATATGTTACTCTGTTATGTGCTCGTATGTTATCTTAAATGAATTTAACTTTCCAACATATGAAATAAATGTTGATTCTCCGCGTTGCTGGGCAGTAAGATGTTTGTCAATTTGTGCTAATGAAAATGTAGTTAACTTAGTAGGGTTGCTAATTTTAAGATACTTCTCAGCATTTTGCACTTTCCAAATACCTATAATAACCTATGGCTCATCCAATCAGATTTGAAATATCTTTTTCATAAATTGATATTCCAACATTGTGGTTTGAATGACACATTCAAGATGATGATGGTCTATTTCGATATGAAATGATGAGAAATTGCAATTTACCGCAGTTACCTGGAGCGCCCGCGTCTCTTCCTCTGCAGCTGAGGCATGATAAGAGAGGACCTGCATAATATTCACACACAGCCCACATTAAATTAATGGGTTTGTGAAGTTTCTGTTTTAAGATCATACTGAATGCAGAATAAAACATACTCAAATGAGATCAGCTGACAATGGTACACACTGTTTAAAGTCTTATATATATAATAGTGCTGGGTGATGGAGAATGTAAAGTGAGGATTATGACAATGTGAAGTGCAGGCATTGTGTCAGCTGCAGGGGACAGCATTCCACCAGTGCTTCTGACTGTGACAGCTCCAGAAGGGTGGGATAAAATAAAATAGATGAGTGGGAAGCCTATCTGTAGCAGCAGATTAAAGGGGTTTAAAATCTTTTAAAATATGAGTTTAAAATACTACAAAAAGTAAAACGCAAAATATCTTCCTCAGTCCAAAAAGAGCATTTATTTAAAGGGGAAAAATAAAATGCTAAAAAATAGATTTGACTACTTACGTTGATGTTAGCTGCCATAATTTATTTTGCTATAGCATTTTTTAAATTAGTAAATGTATGAAATCACACTGACCTCAAGTGTGACCTCTTGCTTAGCCATTGCTCTTTCCACTGCTTCGTACATCTGTGTGTTCTGGATTCCCAGTCCGCAAAATATAGCAAAGGCCTCTAGAAACTGCTCATCATTCCTATTAAAGGCTTTTACCTGGCCTGAAGCTTCATCCATCTTATTGACCAACTGGCAGACACCTGCATTTAGAGGTAAAAAAAAAAGACCACAAGAGCGTTAACATTTTTGTATACTCATTATTAAAGTACAACAGGGATCATTTAATTATGTATATATTGTATCCAAAAAGTTTCTGTACTGTACTTTTCAATCTATTTTCCATTTATGGTAACACTTTAGTATAGGGACCAATTCTCACAATTAACTAGCTGCTTATTAGCATGCATATTATTAACATATTGACAGTTTATTAATACTTATAAAGAACATATTCTGCATGACCATATGCTACATCCCTAATCCTACCCAAATTGTTAAACTGAAATACTTTCCTATTAATAATTAGCAAATTAAGAGTTTATTGAGGCAAAGGTTGTAGACAATGTTTTTTTAATAGTCAGAATTAAACCTTAAAATAATGTGTGACCCCATTTACTTTTATTATATGAAAAAAAGTGTCCAGGAGCTTCATTATAAATTCACTTCTCATGTTCCATGAAAGAAATCAATACATTAATATGGGTTTAGAAAAAAATGAGGGTGAACAGATTTGAGATCATTACATGGTTTATCAACTTGGTCTATCAGCTTAGTCTCAACTTAAAGGGATAGTTCATGCAAAAATTAAAATGTGATGTTTATCTGCTTACCCCCAGAGCATCCAAGATGTAGATGACTTTGTTTCTTCAGTAGAACACAAACAAAGATCTTTAACTCAAACCGTTGCAGTCTGTCAGTCATATAACGGAAGTAAAAAGACTCAAAAAGACGACATGAATGCACTCAGGACATGTCAGAATTTGTGGTGAATCAAAGGTAAATAACTATATAAATACTGTTCAGTTTCTTGCACAGACCGATCGTTTTTGTGTCTTTACACATTAATGTATCGTCAAGAGCCAATGGGTTTAATTGTTTTGTTTTGTTGTTTTTTTTACTCTCAAAGCCGTGATTCCTATTCACTTCCATTATATGACTGACAGACTTCAACGGTTTGAGTTAAATTATTTTGTTTGTGTTCTACTGAAGAAACAAAGTCACCTACATCTTGGAAGTCCTGTGGTTAAGCAAATAAACATAAAATTTTCATTTTTGGGTGAATTATACCTTTAATTTGTATTCACTGTTATTTCTATTTACTATTGTTTGGTGTAGAGGCTGATAAAAATGATAAAGTAATCGATTAAAAAACAGAAAGCCTTGGATTTATTTTTAACATGAATGACTCAGGGAGCATACAATAGAAAATATTAACCCTTCAAACCCTGAAAATGACCACCTAAATTATTCTAATCAATTCAGACTTTCATTATAGGACTTACTGATCTGTGCACTTGAATTTGAACAGCACCATTGTTTAGCAACTTGATGTCAATTAAAAATGCATGAGAAATTATAAAATAGGAGATGGACTTTTTGTTTTGAAATGTACTATTATCACATTTATGCTATCTAAAATATATTGTATGCATTTTTAATAAAATCTGTGTGGTGTTTTGGGTGTTTGTTACAGGGTTTGTTCTGATCCCTAGAAATGGTTTGGATCTCTTTTATGTAAGATTTTTAAATTAATTAATTAATTTATTTATTTATTTTGTTGTTGTTGTTGTTTTTCTGTCAGGTATAAATCTTAAATGTACCAACTATAGTATCATACCTCTACACAAAAAGACAAAAAAAATTGTTCAGCTCATATTGTGGAAATGAAATAAAGAAAACACACATACCTATCACTTTGTCCTTTTTCCCATTCCTTATTGGCGTGCACAGTAGACTTTTAATTTGACTGTTTGAGGATTGTAGATTTTCACTCTTTTAAAAAGAAATAAAAGAAAAAAAGAAATGCAATGAAGAGATGGTCAAATAAATTCAGTTTAAAGCAGCTTTGGGAAAAGGTGCAGTTCATGATTCAAAATGGGGGAGGTGAATGTCTTAATGATTAAGAGCTCTGTGAAATCCCAGAAACATCGGGATCCCAGAGCGGGATGACCCTATGCCAATTGACTTTACTGTGCAGCTTTCCCCTGAGTACTTACTGTCCATGGAAATTGCTGGTCTTTGGTGACATCTGCAATGTTCAGTGTCTCCATAGTGTTCTTGACATACTGGGCATACATATAGTTTATCTTATTGACATCGCATTCTCTGTAAAAGATAGGGGAAAAGATTTTAGCACTCCTGTTAAGAATTTTCCTACACTAATACTACACAACTCAAGTACTAAACAGAAATCTTGATAAATGAATAGTTCACTCAAAATAAAATTGTATTTTTAATTTCTTTCTCAGTTTACTTATTCTAATGTTTTTCCTAACCCATATGGCTATGGCGTGATTATGAGTTGATATGACAATAAGTGGTCATTAAAATATAAAAATATAGTATGTTTTAACCCTTACAATTTTACACCTCATTCAAAGAGAGAATTTGTTGAATCCATGCTGCCAAAGTTACACATTTTGCACTTCCTTCATATTTTGAGGTCACACCATCTGACTGCCTCCACAACACATCCATACCTACTTTGTCTTGTGTTTACCCACAAGACTTAAGGTTTCAATCAAAACACATTTGTGAAAGAAGATCAGAAATATGGTGGAATGTAATTCTTACCAATACCCAAGAATAATTAGGTTCCCAGCAGGCATTCCAATCTGACTATTCTAAAAAAAAAAGACTCAAATACTTAAGCTGCATATTTTCTTACGCTTGGCACGCTAGTCAATAACTCACAATGCAAAATTATTTTAGATTAAATATTTCAAATACTACAATGTCTATTTAATATGAACGATAAAAAGCATTTGAATTAAAAATCCAAAATAAATATATAAAAATGTGCATGTAAGTGTAAGGCTAATGTGGTGGAATAAAATAAAAACACTGGGAAAAAATGTCCTATATCTCAAAGTCAAAGCTATGTTCTAGAAATGTCCTGTCCTATTTACCATAATCCATTCTCAAGTAGCTGTAGCTATATACATTTATGTTAGGGGTGCAAGATATATAACGGCCGATGATTTATGCACATCAAAACTGACAGCTGAGGCCTGTTGCATGAAGCTGGTTTTGGTTTTTACACAGGGAAGTTTGCATTTTATGGTGCCTGTAAGGTGACATGTTCAGTTCGCTTAGTTTTGTCATGGACATGATATAATAACTTGTGGGAACATGATAATATGTTGTGGCCGTGACATATTAATTTTAGGTAACATCATATTAACTTGTGGGAACGTGATATATGTCATGTCCACAAGATCATTTTGTCGAGGTTACGAAATCCTTATTTTGTGGTCTTGAGATGTTATGTTGAGGGAACAACATCCATTTCCCGTAATCCCAGGTTGCTATGACATTTTCCCATCCAGTGTCACGTCGTTTAATTAGCAAATCCATTTGCGCTCATTTTTGAGCCCATGGGCGTGCCGGTCTAAAAAAGAGGTGTTTTCATGCGCATTCAAGGCGCAATGCTATTTTAAGGAGCTGAAAATAGACTGCGCCATAGACCAGCTCAAACCTGGTCTGAAGTCTGGCGCAATGTTATTTCTTTGTTACTCAAAGAGTGTAAGTCTCACTGGACTATAAGTCGCAATATATTTACAGCCAAGAACCAAGAGAAAACATTACCTTCTACAGCCACGATAGGGCGCTCTATGTTTTCAGGGAAAGGCTACGGGAGCACTGAGGCGCCCTCTTGCGGCTGTAGACGGTAATGTTTTCTCTTGGTTCATTTCTCTTGGTTCATTTCAAATTAATTTTGATAAATAAGTGACACCTGACTATAAGTAGCAGGACCAGCCAAACTATGAAAAAAAGTGCGACTTATAGTCCGGAAAATACAGTATTTGCTTGCACACGAGCAGCTCTGTTTTCATTTCGGATTTCTGTCTTTGCGCTTGCTAAATTCAGCCGAGTAAATAGCAAATCCGTCATGAGCGCAACTGGCTCTTGAAGGGAATGGAAGATGAGACTCTGATTGGTTTATTGCATGGTACGCCCAAAAAACACCCATTACTCATCAAGAGAATAGAGACAACCCATTTAGACCATTCGCCTGGGCGCGCCAACCGTTTATCCATCGTTAAAATAGCAAAAGTGGAATTGGACATGCCCTGAGTGCACCTGCGCCGTGTGCTTTACACTTTGCATTTAGATAGTTAAAACAGGGCCCATTAGGGCTATATTTTTATATTTATTGTTATAGATGCTTATTTCCCCTTTCAATTTGTGTATCTCTTTGCATAGTTAATGTTTTACGCTAGCATTTCTAGCCTACCATATATTTTTTAAACAAATTACGGAAAATTATGCTAATAAAGTTTTGACTTTATGATTTTATTTATGCCCATGTGTGATGATAAATGAGTGTGTTGGTTTTTCATTTATAAGTGAAACTATGTGAATAATAATTCCCCAACAAAACACTATAGTATTTATAATTATGGTCTATTATGTAGCCAAAATAGAATTAAATATATATTTTCAATTTAAACTGCATTCATAAAATCAAAGCTTTATTGGCAAATCGAGAATTTACGGTCACACAGGTTTGTTTATGCATTAAACGCATGGTCACGAGAAATGGATGTCGTTCCCTCAACATAACATCTCGAGGCCACAACATAAGGATTTCGTTACCATTGACAAAATGATCTTGTGGCCACGCCACAATATCATGTTCCCACTAGTTAATATGATTTCCCTCAAATTTATATCTCATAGCCACGACATATTATCACATTCCCACGAGTTATGTCGAAGCCACGACAAAACTGAGTGAACCATACATGTCACCTCACGGCCACCATAATATTTAGCTTTAGCAAACTCTGATTTTTTTTTCGGGCTCAAAAAAGGGGTTGGTTTTGACCGAGTTTCATTGCCATGGTAATTTATGTTACACAGCTACCCTACTCTGGAGCAGGGCTTTTTCTGGGTAAGAGATCACAAACCCCAACTGGAACAAAAAATTAGCTGTGAACAAAGTGACATTTATCTGATGCAATAAAGCCACTCCCACTTTTTTCATGCTTTTTATTAAAGCAGTTTAGAGTAAAAAAAAAAAAAAACGTCACAATATAAATTACTAAGTTCAGCTGATTCATTTGCATCGTTAGATATTTTCTTTCTGCTGCCTTCTTAAACTTGTGCTTAAGTGTTTATTCCTTCCTTGTAAATGCACTTAAATAGCAACATCTTTTAATCTTCAGCAGAGAAGTAAATTGTGCCAGTTATCGCAAGGAGTAAATCAAACCAATGCTCTCCATGTTTGCTGCACTTGTAACACTTGCAGGTGCACACGCTCCAGAGTTAATCACAAACTCTGCATCAAACTCTGAGTCGATACACTGAAACCTGCTGAACCTGATCTAAACCAGGTTGGATTTGATTGGTCGTGCCACTTGTAAACCTACTCTTTTACTCTAGTTTATTAAGATTATGACTAAAAACATTGCTGAATTTTCAAATAAAAAGATGTTTAACCTAGTAAAATGCATATTAAAATCTAAAATTTTTAAGGTTTTTGCATACTACATAACCAATCAATAACTTTATTCAACACTGTACTATTATTCAACTATCAAAACTAAATTATTTTTCTTCAATTAGATGAGCTATAGAACAGTAAATGTAAGGTTCCACATTCAATACAACTTAAACTGTTTAATCCAAAAAAATTTTTTACTTTTTTTAATTTTTTTTGAAAAAGTGTGTGAAAAATTGTTTTATGGTCCATAAAAATTGTGACCCGTGGGATAATGTGTGTACTGAATTGACATATTTCTGCAGTCATAATTTTTGATATATACATTTTAGCCCAGTTATTTTAAACTTTTTATCACATTTTATTTGAATGTGATGACACTGGTAATGTAAGAATCTATGGAAATAATTTGATGAAACAATTCTATTCTTTTTTCTTTCTATTCTATTCAATTCTATTCTTTAAACTTGTGGTTTTGAAATAGTGTACATTTTAACATTTATTGTAGTGCAGCACCTTGTCCCATAGACTCCTATTGTAAATTCAGAACTATAAACATATTTTTGTTTTTACAAGCTAAGGGACTTTGTCTTGCATTTTCTTTTTACATTACATCTTCTTTTTTATGATAACCCCACCTGTTTGGGAAGTCCATGGATCCTGCAAGCTCCTCATATTCCATGTGAAACACACTGGAGAAAGTGTTCTGTAACACAAGCAGAACAGCAATTACTTACTCTGCAGTTTCACTCACAGAGGTAAACTTTGAGGAGGTTTAGCCAGTATTTCTGAGGCTTTTTAATGCTATTAGTGTCTGGCTGCCTGTGTAAACTTAACATTGAATATCTGCAGTCACATAGTTTAATGTGCCTGTGTTTGTGCATTTCTGAAAGGGTTAGAATTTCCAGCTCATGACAAGTATACAGTTATGGAGCAAAGTTCAGTATGAAAAGCATTTTGCAAGCAGTCATAACAAAAATGTTCACAGTGGTTCTGTGCAATAAACAAGGTTCATTTCCACATTCCAGATATCATAACAGACTTAGAATATGGGTTTCTCAACTAACTTGTCTTTCCTTTGCAACAGCTACTCTTTCCAAATTTGAAGATACTAGGAGGACAGTTTTTTAATAAATTAAGGTGCCATTCGAATGCACTTCAAGAGGTGAAAACTGCCATGGTTAGGAAGACTGCTGAACTCAGTTTTTCACAATGGTTAATCTCTTTCCATAACACTCGCTATCACTGTGACCTGGATAATGAATTCATAAAATTAACAAGCTGTCTTTCTACTTTATATCTGGACTACTTCCAAAGACTATAAAAACTGTGTGTCAAGTTGAGGAAAACCAGAGCTTTTTTTATGAACAGAGTATGGAGAACTAGGTTTCTAGGTCAACAAATAACCTTTGAATTATGATACACATCTAAAAAACGGAACTTTCTCTGAAGAGATCAAGTCTTTCTACATGATACTACCTTCATCACAACAGCTCAACTATCTAGACAACTTAAATATAAAAATGTAGAATGCAGTTCCTTCGTATTTTGGAAATGTTGACAAATATGGACTATGGACATTCTCCATTAACACTAATAACTAGAAACTTTAATTGGGTTCACTTGCGTAGCCTAAATGTGGCCTATAATGTCTGACCTTTTGTAATACATAATAAACTGGACTAGGTAATTGAAGGTAATGTTCCAATGTTAATGGTAATGGTAATTCTATGCCCCTGTCTGCTTTGACTATAAACAACATTTTACCACATTCATATTAATGATTCTACCTCAACATCATTGCAAATGAAATAATTGTAAATAATTCAGACAATCAGGCATTCATGGTGTTTTAATTAACACATGAAGCGCAATACTCATGAACCAACCTAACAAATAGGTGCACATTCGTAGAGCAGTGATTTTGGGTTGTTTGCAAAGCCAAATATAGGGAACATTGCACATACAGTCAGTACACCTTTAAAAACACACATGCCCAGTGAGGTGGAACACTACTGAATGAGAGCTTTTCCTGATTGCTCAAAGGGAAGGAAGGGTTCATTAGTTAAAAAAAAAAAAACATGACTCATCTACACTTCTTTGTGATTCCACCGAAAGGTTTTCCCAGCTTTTCATGTAATACTGTAGATTTCTCTTTTATCTTAACAGAAGTGCATTTTTTCAGAATACGTAATGTTTTCTTGGTACAGTATTTGCAAAGTGGCAATTTATTGAAATGTATTAAATTCATTTCACAAAATTGTAATATCATCAAAAAGTTGATTTATTTCACTAATTCCATTCAAAAAGTGAAACTTGTATGTTATATTCATTCATTACACACAGACTGACATATTTAAAATGTTTATTTCTTTTAATTTTGATGATTATAACTGACAACTAAGGAAAATCCCAAATTCAGTATCTCATAAAATTAGAATATTACTTAAAGCTGGGGTAACTTTTGACGCTCTAGCGGTTAATAAACAGAACTGCTTGCGTCTTGCGGAAGAACATCATAGCCGGAACTACTTCTCTCTGTTTATGTCTATGAAGAATCACAAAGGTACTTGGGTTACTCCTCCGCTGTACCCCCGAAGCAATCAAAAATAGTCCGAATATAAACACTTATTATAGGTGCACCCTAGTGATTCAGGACAAGCTAAAAACACGGTTTGGAAAATGGATTCATGGTGTACTCGCTTATTATATACATTTTTCTACATTTTGAACACAAACAAAGTTACGGACCGCAGCTCTGATTGGTTGTTTTTTACCGGGAGTGGATGAATTTCTGCAAATGTTAATAGGACCACTGGGAGGAGCCAGAGGAGCTTGATTTGTTCCCAGATTATCTGTCTCATATTCTACTGTCAAGACATAATGACAGGTTTAACAAACGGTTTTACAAAATTTACCTACTGCACCTTTAAGACCAATAAAAAGATAGGATTTTTAGAAATCTTGGCCAACTGAAAAGTATGAACATGAAAAGTATGAGCATGTATAGCACTCAATACTTAGTTGGGGCTCCTTTTGCCTGTATTACTGCAGCAATGTGGAGTCGCTCAGTGTGGCACTGCTCAGGTGTTATGAGAGCCCAGGTTGCTCTGATAGTGGCCTTCAGCTCTTCTGTATTCTAAGGTCTGGCATATCGCATCTTCCTCTTTACAATACCCCATAGATTTTTTATGGGGTTAAGGTCTGGTAAGTTTGCTGGCCAATTAAGAACAGGGATACCATGGTCCTTAAACCAGGTACTGGTAGCTTTGGCACTGTGTGCAGGTTCCAAGTCCTGTTGGAAAATGAAATCTGCATCTCCATAAAGTTGGTCAGCAGCAGGAAGCATGAAGTGGACTTCAAGCAACGTGGATTGTGTGCCTCTCCTCTCTTCCTCCAGACTCTGGGACCCTGATTTCCAAAGGAAATGCTAAATTTACTTTAATCAGAGAACATAACTTTGGACCACTCAGCAGCAGTCCAGTCCTTTTCTGATGCTGTCTATTGTTCAAGAGTGGCATGACACAAGGAATGCAACAGCTGAAACCCATGTCTTGCATATGTCTGTGTGTAGTGGTTCTTGAAGCACTGACTCCAGCTGCAGTCCACTCTTTGTGAATCTCCCCCACATTTTTGAATGGGTTTTGTTTCACAATACTCTCCAGGGTGCGGTTATACCTATTGCTTGTACACTTTTTTTCTACCACACATTTTCCTTCCCTTCGATTCTCTATTAAAGTGCTTGGACACAGAGCTCTGTGAACAGCCAGCCTCTTTTGCAATGACCTTTTGTGTCTTGCCCTCCTTGTGCAAGGTGTCAATGGTCGTCAAGTAAGCAGTAGCCTACATAACTAGACTGAGAGACCATTTAAAGGCCTTTGCAGGTGTTTTGAGTTAATAAGCTGTTCAGAATGTGTCACCAGGTGTCTTCAATATTGAACCTTTTCACAATATTAACAATAAAATGGGGTATGATTTAAAAATGAGCATCCCTCCAAAAACATCTACATTTCTGTCTCTTTTCAAGTGTTAGTGTATATAATTAGTTGTATTTATAGGGGTTATTAAAGCACAATTCTATAATAAGGGGGTTATTATAGAAACCCCCTGGACCACACTAATTTTCAACGCCTGGCTATGGCCAAGTTCACAAGGAATGGACTGAGGCTGGGGTCAAGGCATTAAGACCACACAGACGTGTCAAGGAATTTTCTGAACCACAGACAACGTCAGAGGTGTCTAACCTGGGCTAAGGAGAAGAAGAACTGGACTGTTGCCCAGTGGTCAAAGCTCCTCTTTTCAGATGAGAGCAAGTTTTGTATTTCACTTGGAAAACAAGCTGAAGGAGTCTGGCGGAAAGGTGGAGAAGCTCATAGCCCAAGTTGCTTGAAGTCCAGTGTTAAGTTTCCACAGTCTGTGATGATTTGGGGTGCAATGTCATCTGCTGGTGTTGGTCCATTGTGTTTTGAAAACCAAAGGCACTGCACCCGTTTACCAAGAACTTATTAGAGCATTTCATGCTTCCTTCTGCTGACCAGCTTTTTGAAAATGCTGATTTCATTTTCCAGCAGGATTTGGCATCTGCCCACATTGCCTAAAAAAAAAAAACAAAGGTTGGTTAAATAACCATGGTGTTGATGTGCTTAACTAGCCAGCAAACTCACCAGACCTGATTGTCAAGAGAAAAATGAGAAACAAGAGACCAAAAAATGCAGATGAGCTGAAGGGCACTGTCAAAGAAACCTGAGCTTCCATACCACCTCAGTAGTGCCACAAACTGATCACCTCCTTGCCACGCTGAACTGAGGCAGTAATTAAAGCAATTATTTAATACATAAGTTTCACAATTTGAGTTCAATTACTGAAATAAATGAACTGTTCCATTACATTCTAATTTACTGAGATGCACATGTATTCAGAAAGCACTGGTAGTTCCTTCAGAATTTTTTTTTAATTATTTTTTTATATCAGGTGTTTTGGGTACATGAGGTGCATGTGTATTTGTTGCCATATTTCTTTGGCTGTGGCAAATAAGGAAGCAATTTGAGTGAAGTTCTCTGCTAGCGAGTCTGCTATAAAGTGTTTCTTAACTCTCGCACTCAGCTATGTAAATATCCTCAGCCTCTCTTTTAAAATGCCTAAATGTAGTACATTAGCATTGGCGAACTATTAACAAATAAATTGTAATCGTATTGAGGTAAAATGTAAAATAATAAATTGCACTTTAGACATTAGTTAGGCCTACAGAGATACACCATAATGTTATGTAATTAATCTAATTAAAATGTGTTTTTCTAAATTAACCAAAAAAAATGTATCTTCTAAACAACCCAAAGCTCAGTGGTTCTCAGTGTTTTGTTTTGTTTTGTTTTTTGAGCCATTGTTTTGGAATATTGCGAACAATATTCTTTTGTTTGGTAGTATCAGCAGAACCAGTATCTGCTCATCTCGTCCTGAATCTTTGATATAAACCCACTCCCCTCCAAACACCGTAGAGACCCTCTTTCAAAAATATTGCTTGCTGCGGCCTCAATGTTCTCACTATGCCTCCACTTATAAAAGCTGATATATTTAATTCTCTTTTAGAACATTTAGTCTCAACTACAAGCAAATCTTTTGCTTTAGGCTAAAAATCCAGATGTCAAAAAGGCATGCTGTTTAAAGCCCAAGCTTAAATTGTTTTCAAGCATCCTAAAGGGATATTTTGGATAGGCAATATCTTGGTCATAGCAAAGAAATGCAAAACATGCTTGATATTTCCATGTTTTATGATCATAAGAATTCTTTAAAAGTTTTTGGTGTTTTGGAAATAAATGTGATGAGATATTTTGGTCTTACAGCTGTTTCCCTGTCAGAAATGAAGACAGTGCATTCTTGGGCCTGCATGAAAGACAAGATGGTAGCCACGGTTTTCCTCAGTAAGACCTCCAAAGACTGCTGCTCTTCAAAGATCAGACTAGCCAGATCCAACAACACCTAAAAAAACACCCCAAACCATGATCACTGCTTATAGCCAAGTTACTGTTCAGACATGCCTATACAAAATTTATTTCTACTAAAATGTGGAAAAATACCTGGTTTCGCCTGTTCTCCAGCTGTGATGTCTCATAGAGTTGTGCATTGTGTAGCACTATGCCAGAGAAAGCCAGGTACGAGGAAAAGTCCTGTTGAGATGAAAAATGACAAATTATTATAATAAAATGACAGAAAATATAAAATAACTACAGTATAAACTGAAATGTGCAAATGTTTCACCCTCTCATCCTGTTCTGTGAAGGCACTGTTCTCTCCACACCTTTTATTGATTGCTTGTGCTACTCCGACAACCTTTAAGCATTAATAAAATGTAGCAGTTAAGTTTTAATAGCAAATGTTGCAAATATTCAGTTCAGTTCAGGCACTTTTTATGTTTAACTTCATCTCTCACCTCATCTCTGTGATTTTTGATGGGTAAACACAAGATGCTCTGAGTCTTATATCCTGTAATTTGGTCCACCTCTGCATTAAAACGTGGATCCTGAAGGAGAGGAAATAAATCAACCACAATTCCCATTTATCCAGCTAATTATAACTTGCCGTAATATCACTATTTAAAAAATCAGCTGCCCATTTCGTTAGACAATGTAGTTTTTTTTTTTTTTTTTTACATAGTTCAATTTAAAAAAATACAAATAAAAAATCCATCCTATGCACCCTAGAAATACAACTTAGTCATAAATGTGACCCTGTACCACAAAACCTTTTTAAGTCACTGGGGTATATTTTTAGCAATAGCCAAAAATTATCGATTTTTCTTTTATGCCAAAAATCATTAGGATATTAAAGAAAGAAAAATGTTCTATGAAGATATTTTGTAAATTTCCTACCGTAAATATATTAAAACTTAATTTTTGATTAGTAATATGCATTGCTAATAATTCATTTGGACAATTTCAAAGGCAATTTTCTCAGATATTTTTTTTTTTTTTTTTTTTTCACCCTCAGATTCCAGATTTTCAAACAGTTGTATCTCGGAAAATACTGTCCGATCCTAATATGGAAAGCTTATTTATTCAATATTCAGATAAGTAATGGTTTACCATAAATAAATACATAAATAATCAATTTATCAAATATGTTGAATTTGTTTTTCAGTGTTTAGCTCAGGTCGCAGGGTAGGGTATGCCTGATTAGAATGCCTTGGGACTTTGTGTCTGTTGTTGTGATACCACCAGCCTATCAGCACTGTCATGACGCCATTTTATTCTTCATTTCTTGTGGCTCAAAAACAACTGTGTTCCTGAGCACACATGACAGATTTCCAATTGTGAACATCTAGGTGTGTGTGTGTGCAACACCCGAGCAACTGCAGTTCTGTTTTGCACCGTTATTGACACAGAAATTACAAACTTTAAGTAAACAAATATGTTTGATTGAGAGACAGATGGCGTTTAATGGCACCATGAGGACCTAGTGTTCTTTTTTTAATTTTACCCTGTTGTGATATGCGAAAACATGATGTTTTACATTGAATGTTTATATGAAACAGTGTCTTACAACAAAACCATTAAACACTTTAATTTCATTGTCAAACATGGTTAATCTTAACCTTAATTTTAGCGTTTTAAGATACATACTGTTAAAAATTAAGATCTTCATTTTATTCTATTATTCTTTCTCTTTCACACTATCTTTCTCTTTACCTCTTTTTCCTTTCCCTCTCTCTGTAGAAACACGACTAAACTAAATTACAAAGAGCTAAAAATACCAGCCATCATTATACAAACTGTTGGTTAGCAACTGAATTGCATAACATTTAAATCTAATCAAAGGCCTTAAGAGATATAGCCTAAATTACATTTCTGAGGAAATACTTTTATTAGTACTGGAGGGTATTATAAAGGAGTAAATTTTATTTCAGCCTCTGAAACCAAAGTGGTCCTTATGCAAATGACACCTTATGCACAAGGTAACACAGAGGAATCCGATAAGAGGAGAATGTTTTAATAAAACTGCTGTCAGAAATTCTATCTAATTATTGAGATATGCAGGTAAATCCAAACATTTCTCTATCCAATGTTTTATTATAAGATCAAAAGGTGATGATACAGTCTGATGGAAGAAACACAAATTTGTCTTAGTTGTCGTTTAACAACTAGCCCATCTCATGACCAATCATTTCTACTTATCTTTTTTCAATTTGTATTTATTTTGATTTGATGTATTTAAAATGTCACAATTTTTTATTTCACGTGGGTCAAATGTTCACAATATCAACAAATGTAGGCTTTCTAATGTATAGTCTTTAAGGAATAAAACACTGAAATGGCAAACAGCAGGTGAAATGACAGAGCCTCACCTCATATGCATTCTTGATGTTCAGAGGCTGTCCAGTGGCTGCCACATACCCCACAATTCCTTTGTTCCATTCAAGGCGAATACCACTGTTGGAAGCCTCCTCAAGAGTGGATCCTTCTGCGACATCAAATAGCCGGCTAACCAGGAACTTCCTGTTTGAACTGTCCTCTCCAACCAAGAACAACGAATAGCGATCTGCTGCTATCAACTCGTGAGTGTGTAAGAAGATCCTGTGGCAGAGGACAGTAAGGTCCAAGTGACTTGAAACATCACGTACAAGCTCCAACAGACGAGCACAGCGGTCCCCGTTTTCACGAACTCCTGAGTCCATAATGCCTCCACCCTCATCTGTCCCACTGCCTGAGCCAGGCCGCTGGGGAGGAGGAAGTGGCATTTGCACCCTTTCTGTATCACTAAGAAAAGTAAGCGAACCCTCAGCGTCTTTCACAATAATGGGGCGAAGTGGCCTATCAAACTCAGATGCAGAGATCTTTCGTGTAGGGGTGGATGGAGCTGGACTTGGAGAAGGTGCATCAGTTGGACCCAGTGGATGGATGGCCGATAAAGGTTCAGGCAGAGCTTTTGATGCTTCCCGAGATGGCTGAATGGAGTGGACACGTTCAGCAAACCATGCGTTTACCATTTCCCTTAAAAAAAAAAAAAAAAAAAACATTAACCAAAAACATTAGCTCAGCAAGCTCTTGACCTAAAAAAACAACAATTCCAATTCAAAACTAAATCTCAGTAACTGCCTAATCTGAATACACCTAGTCACAAAGCTCATTAGGTATTTATCTTGGTAATACAACCAAGCAGCTATTTCCTAGGTAGGTATAACACTCATACAAGTTTGGCTTCTAAAATCTGCCCGCATAACATTTTCTATACCTTTCATGCTGGTCAAATGAATTTGCATGCATATTATACAGTAAACAAACACAATCATTTTAAGGTGGGACTTCCATTCCTAGAGCTGCCATATGGCTTCCTCTTATAATGTCTCTGCTACTCAGCTGGAAAATCTCATCCTCAAACAGTTGAGCAGCAAGATAAAACAGCAGTGTAGAAAACTGTCACAGTTCACCTCAGTTATTTCAAGGTTTTATGAGCAGTTTGCTAGACTGGACCTATCTATATAATGAACTGTTGCAAAGGTTCTACGTAACTTTCTCGAAGTTTTCATTGAAAGTTGAACGAGACATTGAGTTAAGCAGCTCAAATGGAAAACACTGGAGCATATAACAACCCACAATCATAACATTTGCTGATAGATTATTTCCAAATCTGTCAAAACAACACTGATGTAGTGGCTTTTATTAAACTAACACTACAATTAAAGCATTAAAATAGCCTGTAACAAATGTTTTCAATAAAATGTTTATTATTGGGGTAGGATATTCAAACCACCAAAGTCTCAGTGGACCCAACCTAAAATGTCCTTGGCTAGAATAGTTTAAATAAACAACATTCCCTTTGAAGAGACACCATCCAACCATTTCCTAAAGTTAGTAAATTCATCTAAAGTTGCTCATGCTAAGAAGTCTTAATTTGTTCTGACCAATCAAATAGTATAGGATTTGCATGGGTTGTTTTTTTCAGTGGTAATAAATGAATACATTAATCATTAATTAAACAAGCAAACAAACAGCTGGCCAGGTGTTAAAGAAAAATATAATTGAGTAAAAGCAAATAAAACGTAAAAATTAATCAGTTAATTTTGGGGATTCCCAAAGGGCAGACACACAGCCAGGAACAGCACAAGGTTTGATAGAATTTGTGAAAAATTTCAACAGTCTCAATCTAATTCTAAACTACTTTTGATTTGGGCAATATAGATGGCAAATTTGTATGAATTCCTATGATTCATACATTTTTGTATGATCTGCTTACACCCAACATTTCTTTCGGGTTTTTTTTTTTTTTTTTTTTACACTTTTGTATGAATCAAATCATACACATTCATATGAAACTGCAGAACTGGAAAATATATGTGTTCTAATGAAAGCAGGTTGCTTTTTTTTCATTATGTGTTATGTCTGATCTTCTTCCTCAAAATTTCACCAGTACTGGACATAATTTTCTGAGCACATAGTTGTCTGGACATGGAGGTGTGTTAATTAATCTGATATCATAGTTAAGGCAAATTATTTGTTTAAAGCTCTGCATTAAAGTGCATAAAGAACATCAAATCCATCAATATATCAATCACTTCAATATATAAAAGTTCAAACCTTTGTTTGTTGGTTGTTATTGATTAAACAGTGTAAGCAATGAGTAGCTATACATCAGAGTAGTGTATATCAACGACGGGAATATGTCACATAAAAACACCCGTAGCTACATTGTGAAATTGCTAGACACAACCTAAGATATGATTAATTCCTCTAACAAACGAGTTCACAATTATGTTTCCATCGGAGTTCACAAGAAAAAAAGGCAATAAATACTTACACTTTCCTTTACAAACAACGCAAACTTTAAAGCAGCTAAAGATAAGGTTGAAATTATTTGGCGATGATAAGGAAATGGAACGCTGCGTTGCGCAGCTGCAGCAAGCGGGTATACAGCCTCATTACAGGACTACATGTCTTTCAACTGAACTAGCCGTTGAACTTACCGAGAAGCCTTTCGTACAAAATAAGAATGTGCGAACTCTAGGTTGTCGTCAAGCCAAGCCTCCATCATCCCTTCTTTTTCTGGAGGATAGAACTCCATTCTGCCTCCACAGATCAGCCGGTGGATATCATCCGCCTGCTCTATTCTGATGTTCAGTCACAAAGACACTTCCACCACAACCACCACCGGCGTCTACACGGGCTGCACAATACTCTCTCTCTCTCTCTCTCTCTCTCTCTCTCTCTCTCTCACTCTCACGCGCTCTCTCTCTCTCTCTCTCTCTCTCCCTACACACACACACACACACACACACACAGAACGCGGCTTTACACATTAAAAGAAAGTCTATCACAAAGCAATGTTAAACAAAACTCTTAAAGCTTGTTATTTGGATAGATACCTTAATATCAGACCTCAAGGTAATTATAACACTTGTAACAGTTGTAGATATTTTGGTACATTATGAGTATCCTGTATCACATCACATCACTTTTTTTTATTCATTTGGCGCTTGTATGTAAAATGTATCAATTATATATGTTTTACTGCCATTTGATATTAGGAAATACACTCCTCATAACCACTCCATCAAGTGAATCAATATGCCAAGGATACCATATGGGTAGTTCGCATGACATGTCAATTAGTGATTGTAGCATGGTTCAAGCTACATTTGAAAGTATTTTAATCAACATAATATTTCATTGTTATCATTTACAATTGTTATACATTTAACTGTTTTATAAGCTGAATTTCAACTGAAAA
>NC_068392.1:24928486-24940986 GCF_023724105.1 Carassius gibelio
GAAAATTCGTATTTTTAATGGAATGTGGTGGTGATTATTATAAATCATTTATGTGTACACTTCATAATTTTTTTTTAATTCATGTGTCTCTTCTGGTCATGAGTTATTGCACAAGGGCGGAGCTAGTGAGTGAGGGGTAAATGCTGGGATAAACAACGGGAAAAATTTTATAGAAATCAATGTATTGACCAGACACAAGCCATGGGGGAGTACACTACCCTTATAAATGTAAAGGATATTAGGATATTACCGAGACTGTCCTCCTCTTAAAAACGACCACATAGGTCGTTTGTGCAAGCAGCATATTACGACCTATTATTACGTTTTAAAATCAAGCGCCCTCTAGCGGCCGTATTACGACAGTCTCGTTTGTCGGTCGGGTGTGTCGTCATCAAATGACCTTTGACTGTCGTTACCATCGTTACCACCCAAAAAAAGGAGGCGTGACCCAACATCTTACCATGCGTTGTTGTCCAGGTTTGTAAACAATTTTATTTTATGGTTTATTTTTTAAGGTACTGTTCTGATTGTCTGCAATTAATGTCAAAGTAAGTGCAGTTTGACGTTTTCTTTACAAATATGTTGTGAATGCCAGTGAACGAATGTGTGGCAATCGCAACGAATCTGAAATGACCAGTGACCACAACACTTACCATATTTTTTTTTTTTACCATGATAACTGTTTTACTGTGGTATTTGTAGTTAAAAATCATTAACCACAATGCCATGCCTTTAATACCTTTTTGTAATGTAATTGTGATTCAGTGTTTTTTTTTTTTTCAGTTTTGCAGTTTCTTCATATCACATACATCTCCAGCTCCTACAACAACATTCAGTGTCCAGCAGCTCTTTATGATGCTCTCTCTCTCTCTCTCTCTCTCTCTCTCTCTTTCTCTCTCACTCTCTCTCTCTCTCTCTCTCTCATTTTCCTTTCCTATTTTTCTGAACTGTAATTCATAAATAAGTCACACATATTTTTCTTTCTTTCTCTTGTTCATCATGGCATATTTTCACAGCTCAGAATCAGATTTTGATCAGTTCTTGTATTAACAGGGAACTTGTACTCGAAGCTCAACTTGAAGAAGTTTCCAGTGAAGATGAAGTCCTTCAAAGGTTCGACACAGGTAATGTTGAAGATATGTAGTTATAACTGATTTACTTTAATTAATTTATCCTTACTTTATGTTAATAACCTTCCTTATAGTCCTTCCTTTCAAATATTTTGTTCACAGATCATTTCTAACACACTGTCTAAGCATGTATGTATTAAAACAACAACAACAACTTGTTACTTTTTCTTTATTCCAGCTGAAAAGGAAGACCATGGGCCTGTCAAACCTTGTTTGTGGAGAGGGATGAATTTGACCATCTTGTGTGTTTACGGAGAAGACCAAAAGCTGCTAAGGCAGATATTTCCAGAGGTACGTCTGTGTTGATCTGAGCACCTCGACAGAACTTTACTGCAGTTACATTTTGCACCGAATTTTATGTTTTTTACTTTTTTAAATACCTCACGACCCCATCAGTACAAACCCTGTGCTATGTCAAAGTATTAATAATTCAAACAATTTCAGCAAATTCATATGATATTGTACAAGCGTACTCTCCAGCTTTTCCTCCTGCTGTCATTGACCATCGCCTCAGCTCTCATGCAGACTGTGTCAGGAAATGCTGTGTAACTTGTCATGTGACACAAAAGGGGCCGGTTGCGTAAACATAGCTATTATGTTAAGACTGTGACCAACTAGCAGTTAACCAAGAGATAATCATATTTCTTAGTAAAATTGGACCAATCTATGTTTTTGTAACTGACTTTAAACAATTATGACAAGTCTAGAGTAAATCAAATTATATGGCTAACTTTTTTAAAGATTAGTTTAAGCAGTTTATGCAACCGGCCCCAGGTCTTTAATTTATTTGACCAAATTAGATCATTTAAAGGTGTTTACAACAAGAACAATAACTATAATGACTATTTTAGCATCGCTACCAACAAATTATAAAGTTCTGTTTATTATTATACACGCTGCAGTTATGTTGTCTTTAACCACTAGCCCGTTGCTAGGGGGAAGTCGTGGCTTAGTGCTTAGAAAGTTTGACTCTTAACCATAAAGTTGTGGGTTTGAGTCTCGGCCCGGCAATACGACTTTTTTTGCGCTGCCCCCAACTGCTCACCGGGCACCGTAACATAAATGATCCCCACTGCTCCGTGTGTGTGTGTTCACTGCTGTGTGTGTGCACTTTGGATGGGTTAAATGCAGAACAAGAATTCTAAGTATGGGTCACCATACTTGGCTGTATGTCACGTCACTTTCATTTGTTGTCAATGTTTTAATTATTCATCATGTTATAAATTCAATTTTTTCCTGTCTTGCAGGATTTCTGACAGATTACTGAGTCCTTCTCCATCAGCTCTCCACAATAGCAGCCCTTCCAAAAGCATCCACATCACTCTCTCTTGTGTGGCACATCTGCTCTCAGTCGTTAGCATGTCTACTTGTATTATTTCTCCTCTAGTCAACACTCCCATCTCTACTGTGAACACTCCTGTCACTATCACCATCCCACCTACTGTATTCTATATGCCATATATATATATATATATATATATATATATATATATATGTGTGTGTGTGTGTGTGTGTGTGTGACCTTTAAGGTCATTTAATGATAGAAATGCATTTTCCAGCTGAAAATGATTTATAAAATATAATTATTAATAACCGTTTTAGTTTGTCTTGCATATGTTCACAACAGAAGCGATCAGTGATTACAGGAGATTAAGAGGTAATCATGTGAAATATTAGTCTTAACAATATTTTTCTAATTAGTTAATCACTTTTAAATGAAAGAAAAGAATATGATTTCAGCTGGTGCCTTGCAACTCCTGGTTTGTAAAAATATTATTTGGCATTTTATAAACTTCTCTGCAAACAAATTGACAATTTTTATTTATTTATTCATTTTTTTTATTTTATATATATATTTTTATATTAGCCAATTTAGTTTTAAAGGGATTTTCTATTACATAATTCTGTCTGTACCTATTAGTTACTTTATCAATCAGTAATTTTTAAAAGTTGTTATATTTCACAATAATATATTATTTTTTTGTTTTTATTTCTTCATAGTGACAAACTAGAGAGAAAGAATGGTGTTATTTGCATTGTTTGTCTGAAAAGTCATCAACATAGACATATCAATAAACACTGATATGGAAATTACTAAAAAAAAATTATCCCTGTGTTTTTTAAATTGTATTTATTTATTTATTTTTATTATTATTTTCCTTTTTTTCTGTAGTTTAACTGGTAGAGCTAAAAATTGCAAGATTGTAAATACATCTCCAAAAAACACACAAGTGATTAAATGTATACATTTAATACACTATAAATATATAAATATAATATTATTTTTTCATACAGTATATGCAAAAATGTTGAGCTTAAATATTGTACATTAATATTAGGGTAAAGAATGTGTATAATCGCAAATATGAGGCCCTTGTTTGAAAATAAATAACTGTAATCAACAAATCTATTGCTGAATCAGGTTTACCCCACAATGCAAATCCGTCATTTTAGTTTTATATTTAGTGGGTGAAAATAAATTCACCACAAGAACCCGGAAAAGCCTGTCATGAATGGCCGTATATGGACAAGTAAGGGTGTCGCTTCTGCTCAACTGGATTTTCATTGGCTTTGAAATCCACTTGGCACTCGAGGACTCGCTGTGACTGGACTTTCTTTTAGCCCAAATTAAAAAACGTTTAATGTTGCAAAGTAAATTTTGCTGTAATTATTACGTCAATAGTACCTTCAGTTAACAATGGTGCATTGCTATATTTTGTGAAATTACCTCTTTACCGAGATCCTAACCTTAAACCTGAACATAACTTAATTGAACTACAAAAAACAGCGCCATGACTTTCACTTTCCATCGATAGAATGGCTAAGGCTTATGGGCAATGTAGTTTAAAATGTTTAATAATGAAATTGTGAAAAATACTTCTTTTTTTAAACAAAGGGATATCTAAGCATGTTTATTGTGCAAAGTTATATGACATATGTGAGAGGCAGGCTGACATTTTTTATTTTACTAAGAGTACTTTTATAAACACATGTATAGCACTTTTCTATGAATGTTTGAAAGCTGTGCCAAACATTATTTAGTAAACATAGCATAATGAGTTGTCCTACCAATTTTCTTTTTGAAACTATAATCAGATTTTGATTTACAGCCATTTGGAATGTTAATTGTTTTGCTCTTCAAGGGGACTCTACTGGGCCCCTGGGGATGGAAGGGCAGGAAAAAAAATGCACAGCTCTATTCTCATCATTGGCAACAAACTGTTGAGACACATTTTGTAGGTTGTCTTTTCAAAAGCATACCATTATGTAAGTTGGAAGTCATAGTTATCTTAGAATTAAGACACCAGAAAATCAACATAAGTGCCCATTTGGAAAGAGCTCAATTTATTTCATAAGATCAAGAGCAATAATACAGTGCTAATAGTAAACAAAGACAACAAATACATATTCTGACATTTCATCAGACAAGGCCAATGTGTCATTCAGTAAGACAATGTGTGACAGTGTGCAGTTTATGGTTCCATACAATTCATGCAATTTAAAGAATCATAATATAAAATACCTAATTCATAAATCTCTGTAAAGAATGTCTCATCTTTGTCCTGCTCAGGAGCTAGACATCAGTAATGTGCATGAACATCTTCATTATAATACAGAACAGGATTCATGTTGATCTTTCCTTGATTCATCACCTTCAGTTGTGCATGAAGTCCATGCAGTCTCTTCTAATGCAGCTCTTCATCTAACTGAATTTCATTAATATTACTAAATGTTCATGTCTTCATCAAAACAACCATGGTGATTATATGTGTTGTTTACAAAATTAAATGGTGTATCTACCAAAAAACCATCTCTAGTACAGAATATTCACCATACTTGATTATCCAACACCATACGCAATATTTTACTAGGATGCAGCATAAAGACAGATAAAGAAGCATATTAAGACAAATTATATTCAAGTGAAATAAAAATGGGTTACATTAAAACCATTTTATTTTAATCAGATGAAGAAACCCAGATGAAGGCATGGTGAAATGTCTTGAGCACCAAAGAATCACATCCAGTTTCCTTCTCATCATCAGAGCTCTCCTGGTTTTCTTCAAATCCATGTCTCTATCATGATCTTCTTCAATGTCATAAACAATTTGCAATTGTTATCCAGCACAACAATACAACTGATGAACAAGTCATGTGACCAATTCAAATCAAATCATTTTATTATCACAATACCATGAATGCAAGTATACAGGTGGTAAAATGCTTTTCTGCAAACTGCAGCATGACAAGTACTGAATATATTTGCAACACATATACAGTATCAAAAAAAGAGCTCAATACAGGTAGAAAATATAGTGCAATACTATACTATACAGAGAGAACAAAATGAAAACAATTAACAACAATCACTGTATACTGTAGATATACCTCTGCCCACTGCTCCGGGTGTGTGTTCACAGTGTGTGTGTGTTCACTGCTCTGTGTGTGTGCACTTCGGATGGGTTAAATGCAGAGCACAAATTCTGAGTATGGGTCACCATGCTTGACTGTATGTCACGTCACTTTCACTTTCAGTACAGTATGAATTAGTGCAAACAGAATATCAGGTTGCAGAATAATAGTGAGTCAGAGTCCAGTCAGTGTAGCTGATAGAGTGCAGTGCACACAGTATGAGGCTGCTGGTGTGTGTATGTGTGTGTGTGTGTGTGTGTGTGGTGTTACTGGTACGAGTTCAGTTCAGTCTGATTGCCTGTTGAAGGAACTTGTTTTGCAGTCTGCTGGTGCTGGTTCTGTGATAATGTCCGTCTGATGGTGATGTTGAGAGCAATCCATGGCTCGTGTGGCTGGAGTCTCTGACGGTCCTCAACAAAAGAAAAACCTTGCGTAGATGTCCTGGAGAGACAAAATCATTGTGTCAATTATATATTATTATTATTTAGAATTGTTGTAATGGACATACCATTGATTCCTGTTGAAGGTTGTTGGAGGTATGGGCTCTCAGTTGTGAAGTTTCTTTTATGGCCGTAACATCTGTGCAGTCACACAGCTGTTTGGGAATTCAGTCTTCACAGTTTCAGGCTGCAGCGCTGCATTTGGTGACCATTGACTCCTCCATCTCTGGCCTCAGACCCGCTTCTCTTTAGTCTTGAGTGAAGACAAATGTTCTCAGTACCAGCTTTCCTTCTACTGCAGTCTTTCTGTACAAGTAGAAAATAATAAAAACAGTCATAACAAATCAGTTATGTATTGAAAACTCATAGTACATATGAAGACTTCAGATGCAAAGGCATCTAAGTTCCACCTGAAGTTTTCTTCTAAAATTCTTCTTAGAAGAACATTTCATACAGAACTTAAAGGCTTTTGCATCTGAAGTCTTCATATACAACACATCTCGTTCTTCATTTCTCCATCAACTGACTTCATCCTCCTTCAAAAACTGTAAGTCCATAAGAAAAATAGTTTTGGTGAATACAGGTGCAGGTGTCAGTACTCACCATATTCAGTCATTTTCTGCCCAAATTCCAGAAATGATGCCCTGATGATTTGTTCATTCTAGGACTTATAAAAAGATGTATATGTGAAAAATGATAATTGCTGACTTGAATAGAGATCAACATCATATGCTGTACTAATGCATTGCTTGAATACAGACACATCAATGGGGATGAGCACCTTTTCACTCTTTTCTGTTTGGGCACAATAGAGCCATGTTCATTCCTCATCCCCAACAGGACTGATGTTCTTTGTGTTTTTGCTCTTCAGCTGTAAAACAAAAATATGTCTATTAACCCCATGTTTAATTACTATTGCTTATTACATATGAATTAAGACAGATATAATTAAGTAAATTTACCAAAAGATTCAGGTTAGAGGATTAAATGAATATTGATTACAATTTTCTACAAACCTTTCTTGGAGAGGGCTGATCATGACAGGAACTTGCTGAGCCACACTAGTAGACATTCAGTTGACAAACCTGAAAGAGGCCATCATGCAACCATCCGCTCTGTTTGTACCTTACAACAGAGCAAGAGAGAATGTGTGAGTGAGTGGAGAGAGTAAAGGACTAAGATGAAGACAAACAAGCAAAGAAAGGCAAAATCTTGCGTTTGAGTTTAACAAAATGAGAGGGAAGAAAGCTGTATCTTCAAGCTATATTATTCTCAATTATTTTCTACACTATAACATGCAGCAGGATTGTTGTAAGCAGTTTAAAGACCTCTTCATACCAAGGATGAGTCCATACTTAATGACACAGAGGAACAACATCAGTGGAATATATTTTCCAGCTGATGAACATTAAACAGCCAATCAAAATGCACATTTCAAAAGCTTGATCATTTAAAGTGGCAGACATCAACGTCGCTGCAGTGTGTATATTAATAAACATAACTTTATCATTGGTTGATGTTGGTGTGGATGCTAAAATAGTTATTGTAGTTACTATTCTTGGTGTGAACAGCCTTAAATGATCTAATTTGGCCAAATTAACTGAAGATCTGATGTGTCACATGACAAGTTACACAGCATTTCCTGACTTGCTTTTAAACAGACGTGTTCAATTAAAATCAACATGGAAATAAAGGCAGACTGTGAGGTGCGGACAGATATCATGTACTGTTAGAACGGGTTAAGACGGTGCTAATAAAGAATACAGTGGACTCAATATAAACTTTAGGATATAACGCTCTGACTACTTAAAATGGACACAGTCTGCATGAGAGCTGAGGCGATGGTCAATGACAGCAGGAGGAAAAGCTGGAGAGTACGCTTGTACAATATCATATGAATTTGCTGAAATTGTTTGAATTATTAATACTTTGACATAGCACAGGGTTTGTACTGATGGGGTCGTGAGGTATTTAAAAAAGTAAAAAACATAAAATTCGGTGCAAAATGTAACTGCAGTAAAGTTATGTCGAGGTGCTCAGATCAACACAGACGTACCTCTGGAAATATCTGCCTTAGCAGCTTTTGGTCTTCTCCGTAAACACACAAGATGGTCAAATTCATCCCTCTCCACAAACAAGGTTTGACAGGCCCATGGTCTTCCTTTTCAGCTGGAATAAAGAAAAAGTAACAAGTTGTTGTTGTTGTTTTAATACATACATGCTTAGACAGTGTGTTAGAAATGATCTGTGAACAAAATATTTGAAAGGAAGGACTATAAGGAAGGTTATTAACATAAAGTAAGGATAAATTAATTAAAGTAAATCAGTTATAACTACATATCTTCAACATTACCTGTGTCGAACCTTTGAAGGACTTCATCTTCACTGGAAACTTCTTCAAGTTGAGCTTCGAGTACAAGTTCCCTGTTAATACAAGAACTGATCAAAATCTGATTCTGAGCTGTGAAAATATGCCATGATGAACAAGAGAAAGAAAGAAAAATATGTGTGACTTATTTATGAATTACAGTTCAGAAAAATAGGAAAGGAAAATGAGAGAGAGAGAGAGAGAGAGAGTGAGAGAGAAAGAGAGAGAGAGAGAGAGAGAGAGAGAGAGAGAGAGAGAGAGAGAGAGAGAGCATCATAAAGAGCTGCTGGACACTGAATGTTGTTGTAGGAGCTGGAGATGTATGTGATATGAAGAAACTGCAAAACTGAAAAGAAAAAAAACACTGAATCACAATTACATTACAAAAAGGTATTAAAGGCATGGCAAATGTGTTACTTAACTAAAGAGTACACAATAAGCACAGTTACTGTGGTGAAAAGCATGGTAACGTGTTTATACTACAAATACCAAAGTAAAACTACAGTTATGACGGGAGATACATTGAGTTGTGGTTACTGAGGTTTTATAACACGTGACATGGTTCAGCGACATGTTACTATGGTAAAAACATGGTAAATGCGCGACTTTTACATGACCTCTTTCCACCACAGGCGAATTTCAAACGAATATCACAATGAAAACTAACTTTATAAAGCTGCAGATTTCGATTAAATGATTTGAACGTCAAACTGGTTTAATAGGACATACAGTGTCCAGTATCGATTTGAAAATAAAAACTCATATTATTCATAAACGATCGACTACTTTATGAGACGGGAGAAAACCTTACCTGTACATGTCTCGAAGTCATCTAAAATCCATATCATCAAAATCCACGAACATCTGGGAGAGTTTAAATCAAACAATTCAAAACGCAAATAGCATGTTAAAATAAACCCACAATGCATTTAGGCGAAAGTTCATTTATCATACCTCCTGTTGCCAATAGGGGCGCTAATTTAGAGAACGCTCGTGTGGGTCGTATTTAAGGATAGTGACAAACGACCCATACGGTCGTATGAGTTGGAGGACTTGTTGATATTACCACAACATTACTCTTAGGACAGCACAAACTATTTTTAAATAAATACGACTTAACCAGATGGAAGACATGATCTGTCATTCAGGCAGACTCTCTGTCACGCGTGATCATGTGCCATTGATTGTCCTCAATAAATAAAAAAATAATTTAGTCGTCTGTGCATCTAGTGGAGAGAAATCCCCGACAACTAACTGCTAACTGGCATTCAGATCTGCCTCCATTTTGTTAGCATCGCCCCATCTTCCTACGATCCAATCAATTCCAGAAGGACGAAATCAATTTCAAATGTCGTTACGCTCGGATAGACGTCACAGTAGAGAAAAAAAGACAATTGCTACTTCCCTTTAATGCCGACTTTAAGCTGAAAGTGCCTTGCACATAATAAGAAATAAAAAATATATATTTAAAAAAAATGATATTTAAAGGGGTAAATTCACTCAAAACTTAAAATTTTGCCATAATTTACTTACCCTCATGTCGTTCCCAAAACAGCATGACTTCAGTGTAACACAAAATAGTTAGTGCTGTCAAATGATTAATCACAATAAAGCGCATCCAATGTAAAAGTTCTTGTTTACTTAATATATGCGTGTACTATGTATATTTATTATTTATATTTAAATACATACACATACAGTATATATTTTACAAATATTTACATGTATTTACATGTATATATTTACTGTATATACATATAATTTATATTATGTGAAAATATATTTAACACTGTATAAACGTAGCATTTTTCTTAAATATAGACATGCATGTGTGTTTATTTATATATGCATAACAAATATACATAGCTATGCAAATATGTAAACAAAAACTTTTATTTTGGAAGCAATTAATCATTTGACAGAACTAAAAATAAGGTGTTTTTTTTTGTTAAAAACAGTGGAAATCAACTGGCTCCAAATTTGTAGGTTACCATCATCCCATCATACAGATATGAAACAACATGTAGGTGAGTAAATTATGAAAGAATTTCAATTTTTTCGGATGACAAACATACATACAAGGGCCAAGGAATATGTAGAAATTGTACTTACCAGTTTTATGGAAATACACATATTCTACCTGAGATTTCATAAATTGCTTGGACTTATGTATTTTGTTCATTTTGGAGCTTCACAGCCCTTGGTAATTATAAACTGTATGTAGAGCCACATATAATAATTAAATAAATGAATAAACGGAAATTGTAAACTCTACCTTTCTGCTTTGTTGTTTTGAGCAGCAATAATGACAGAGTATTTTCCCCGTGAACCATTAATTCGTTTGAATAAGCATAGGTTCTATTTCAGCATTTCATCATCCATAAGTAAAACAATGACTGCATCAGAGACTGTTTGTCTATCAATATTTAATCAAGCATATTTCAGTCTTTACTTAGCCAGTCCATAACTCTGCTAAATATTAAGATGAATCAGACCTCATTTAGAATAGAGCTGGTATATTTTAGTACACACAACACTGGAGCATTGGTTGTTTTTCTTTCAGCGGAGCCCAAAACTCATTTCCTCCTCCTCAGAGTGAGCGTCACTGACTCTTTCCTCCAGACTGGTGTCATGACACTGTATTGATCATGTTCCACCCACTCTGCTTTCCTATTCCCACTTTTCATTAATATTTGTGCAGGAACAATCTGCTTCCTTTCTTTATACTTCTCTCCCTCTCACTCTTGCTCTATTCACCTGTTCTTCATTCTGTTACTTCATTCTCTCTCTTTTCCTGGAGCCTGAGGGCACAGGCAGCAATTAGCTGGAGTTCTGTTGTTCTGGGTGAAAGCTGCCCTCACAGGCAAACAGATTCTCTCAAGACACAAGAAAACGGAAAAAGCCAAAGTGGAAAAACACACCAGCACTCACAGATGGAAATACGCTACATGATGCACGGTTGATGACGTTGGTTTCTAAGTGTGTTTGAGACTGTAGTCATGACTGTGCGTGTCTTGGATCTGTCAAGTAAAAAAAACTGGATATACTGTGAAAAATGAGATTTCCCTTTGGTGCTGTACTGGCAGGAAACCAGTGTTGAATTCCAGTATCACTTTAACAAGCGCAGTGTCAACCGCGGTCAGCAGAATGAATGATAGTACTCAGGATCATGTGCTGGTAGTGGATAGAAGAGAATTTTGATCGTGGAGGTCAGTCATGTGTCAGTGCTTTATGGAATCAAATACAATTGTAGACACTACACTACACTCGTTTTTTATCAGTCTGTTTTTATACCAAGTCCTAAAAATAGACTAAATAAATAAACTCTGCTTAATTAACACAAGCAATGATATGATTTTGCTATGCACGAGAAGCACTACTTGAATTGAACCATGGATCAAAGAAAAGGTACAGGGTAGTAAAAGTATTGATGTTCTTTGGTCCACTGTAAGACAAATAGTCTATAAATAAAGTTCAGCACTGTTGCTGTCCCTATAAAGTGGGCGGGCTGCAAACATGACTGCAAGAGCACAGCACAGAATGCTCAGTGAATGCCAAGTGAAGCTCAACTGAAGCTGGCTGATGCAACAGGACAACGAACAAAACACAGGAGTGATTCAATAACAGAACGCCTTCAAAACAATCCAGATGCTTCGGCATGACCTTGAGAGAATCATTCATGCCAGACCTCCCCAGAATATTGACAGCAATGACAAAATTCCTCATTTTCCAAGTCTGATCTCAGAAATAATGTAGTGGGGGTTATCACTGCCTATAGGGTCAAGCAGTTATTAAATTCACATGCATATTGGTGTTTAAGCAGTGGTCAATGTGTTGTTTAAGCATACTGTGATTGTCTACGATCATGGCACATTTAGTTCAGATCAAATTTGACACAAATCCCAGCATTCACATACAGGAACATCGCAGTTCTACTAAAATCACTTCTAAAGTACAATTATGAGTACTGTATTTTAAGAACAACAGACCAATCAAAGCAGTAGAGCTGGCATGGCAAGCAAAGCACAATATATTATGAATATTATGAAGTCACAAAACGTGAATAACAAAAATATCACTACTGTACTTGCATAGTTTCAAGGGAGAAAAGAGATGCATGTCTTGAGATGGAATAAAATACTGTCTGTC